>NW_028135693.1:0-255193 GCF_964662115.1 Mustela nivalis
CGAAGGATGGATCCCTGTCCAGCATGCCTCGCATTCCCATTGGCCATTAGCCACAAGATATGTTTGATCTGCTGCCTCTGGGGCACGCTACCCAGGGGGCTGAGTGAAATGGCCTCTCCTGAGGATGCGTCATAATGTGCGCTTGGGTCCATGGAGACCTTGGAATGTGCTGGTTGTTCAGTGGCCCTGCGGAACTCTCCTACCTGAAGGGTTTGATACATCCCCAGTAAGTAAGCTCCCCATGTGGAGGCGAGAGAGGATTGGTTTGGTGCCTCAGAAAAGCCTCGTGTGCTGGTCTTCGAAAACATTCCTCTGAGGACGGACACATAGAAACCAAAGCTAAGGTCCAGATTAGAGCCTGGGGGCCTGTCCATTTCAACCTTCTGTCTCTGGGGACACTGTCTGAGAGTCTAAGTGGAGATAGTTGCTCCGCTGTTGTAAGAGAGCCCCTCTTAATCCAGGGTGGTTTACACTATTGATGGCCTCAGGGGCCTTGGAGCTTTTCCCTAACCTGTAGGGTTGTGGTCAATGGATTGGGCACACTTGCCTTGGAGAGGGCAGGCACAATCTTTCGCTGTGGCTCCAGAGGCCCTAGCCTGGAGGTTGTGTGGGTCAAGGCTGTGGGCACAGAAGTCTGAAAACACAAACTCAGCTTATGAGTGGCGCCTAGGGTATGGCAGGCCGGATGTACAGCCCGAGAGGGAGCTCCTGGGCCTCTGAAACAAGGGCGAGTGGGAGGCGTTCCTTCAGGCTTTTGTCTCTGGATGTTGTGTCCGGGATAGCCGTGGATTGGAGGGGTGGCCTCAGGGACTGTGGACGAGTATCCCTCTCTGGGGATTTGTCCCAGCTCCCAAGAGTTTGGGGTCATTTTGTGGGAAGGGTGGAGTCGTGTTGTCTGGCTCATGTGTCTCTCCAAGAAAGGTATTCCAGAGCAGAGCCCCAGGTACAGGCGGGGCGACTAGAAAACTGAAACACTGGTGAGGATTGGGTCCATAGGGGCTTGGCAAGCCCCATATGCGCCTCTTGGTCCAGGCCCTGACAGGCCTTACTTTGACATGGGGCTCATGCTGAGGTCACAGTGTGAATTTGTGCCCATCAGCACTCAAGTTTGGGCGTGGCATCAGGGACCATGAAGGTTTCTCCCACCCTGAAGGTGTGACTCCATGCCAAGAGCAAGCTTTACAGCCACGGGGAAGGAGGAGTTCTGTTTTGTGCTTCCGATACCCAGCTGTTGGAGAATTGATATAATGTCTAGGTTCAGATATCTGAAAACCAAGGTTAAAAAGAGGTGACGGCATAAGGCCATGGCGTGTCCGAAGTGCTGTGTGTGCGGCCAGCTGTCTCCTTGTCTGTCTGGACGTCTGGCTTCAGGCTGTGTCAGACAGAGCATAAGTGCCCAGTGCAGCCTATCCAGTTCGGGTACCGTCGAGGCCCGAGCAGGTTGATCCTCATCTGGGTTTTCTGGAGAGAGCCCCACAGGGAAACGTTTTTCTTCCATTGGGCAGACCCTGGGCTGGGTTGTGGTTCTGGAGTTCCTAGTCCGGAGGGCTTGTTTGCCAGGATTGTGAGGAAGGAAGTCTGAAAACACAAGCTAGCGTGAGGTTTGGGACCGAGGGCACGGCAGGCCCACTCTGCAGAGGCTGAATCGAGATCTCCTGCACTGAGGTCATGTCAACTATGAGAGGTGTTTCAGGCTAGAGTTTTTGTCCAGCATGGCCTCTTCCTGAAGGGTGTGGGGGCTTCATGAGGCCAGGGAGGTTTGCCTACGATGGGATTTGTAAACTACTCCAAACCTCAAGGTTTCCTTCTGCACGACAGTCGAGTGCTATTGGATGGTTCCAGGAGGCCCCATACGGAAAGACTCGAGAGCATGTGTCTAAGCATGGATGCCTGGGAACGCCACCTCATTTTCCCACTCTTTAGTCAGGACAAGGCAGGCTCAATCTGCGGGCTCCTGGGTGAGCTACCCAGAGGGGAGAGTTGAAATGGACTCTCCTGAAGATGAGTCCTACTGTGGCTTGGTGGTCTGGGAGACCTAGGAATGTGGAGGTGGCTCAGGGACTCTGCAGGATTCTCCAACCTGAGGTGTTTGACACGGCTCCAATAAGGAAGCTTCCCATGTGGAGACGAGAGGAGTTCTTTTCAGTGCCTCAGGAAAGCCCCATATCCTGTTCTTCGAACCAAAGCCTCTGAGGAGTGACACCTGGACACCAAAGCAAGAGTTGAGATTAGGGCCTAAGGGCCTGTCCAGCTCAACCTTCTATCTCTGTTTACATCTGTGTGCATGCCTTCATGGAGGTAGCAGCTCAGCTTGTGTCCGAAGGCCCCTGTGTGTACAGGGAGGCTCCCGGTAGTGGGATGTCCTCGGGGGCCTTGAGGTTTCTCATATTCTGGAGGTGTGTGGCCAAATGAATGGACAGAGTATCCCAGGAGAGAGCAGGCACGGTCCTGTGGTATGGCTCCAGGAAACTCAGCCTAGAGGCTGTGTTTGCCAGGGCTGTGGGGACAGATGTCTGAAAAAGCAAACTTGGCTCTGGTAGGGGCCAAGGTAATGGCAGGCCTGATCTCCAGTCCGTGAGGGGAGATCCTCTGGATATCAAAGGAGGGCAAGTGGGAGGCAGTCGCTCAGGCTTTTGTCTCTGGGTGTTGCTTTCACAGTGGCCGTTCAGTGTAGGGGTTGCTTCAGGGGCCGAGGAAGAGCCTTCCTCTCGGGGGATTGTCCAAGCTCCCAAGTGTTTGGGTTCATTCAGTGGGTAGGGAAGAGTACTGTTTTCTGCCACAGGGGACCTTCCAGGAGAGGGCCTCTAGAGCACATCAGTGGGTTCCCTCAACTGGAATACACACCATCTAGTTAGTCCTGCGTGCCTATGGGCATGGCAAGCCACATATGTGGGCTCTTGGTCCAGTCACTGAGAGGTGTTACTTGAATAAGGTACTCACGCTGAGGGTCACCATGTGTGTTTGTGCCGAAGGCAGGCCTCACGCATGGGCGTGGCCTCATGGGCCATGCCATTTTCGCCTACACTGAAGGTTTGACTCACTGCAAGCAGCAAGGTTTCTTGCCATGGGGAAGGAGGGGTTCTGACTTGTGCATCAGGTTCCCCCCTGT
Organism: Mustela nivalis; assembly: GCF_964662115.1. Lineage (NCBI taxonomy): Eukaryota > Metazoa > Chordata > Mammalia > Carnivora > Mustelidae > Mustela > Mustela nivalis. The sequence continues at coordinate 3,110 of NW_028135693.1, forward strand.
GCAGGGATTGGAGATAAGGTCTAGGTTCCGATGACTGAAAACCGAGGTTGGGAATGGATGGTGGCCTAAGGCAGTGGCGGGTCCAATGTGCTGGGTGTGCAGCCAGCTGTGTCGGTGTCTGTTAGAAGGTCTGGTCTCAGGATATTTGCGACAGAGCATCACTGTTTAAGGTAGCCTATGCAATTGGGGTGTTGCCGAGGGCCAAGCAGTTTGATCCTCATTTGGGGTTTCTGGGCAGCACCATAGACAAAGTTTTTCTCCTGGGAGGCAGGCAGAGTACTTCATTGTGGCCCCAGATTTCCCAGTAGGGAGGGTTTGTGAGCCAGGAGTGTGAGGACGGAAGTCTAGGAACACAAGCTAAAGTGAGGATTGGAGCCAAGGGCAGAGTAGGCCCACTCTGCAGAGGCTGAATCAACATCTCCTGCATCTGAAGTCAGGCTGAGGATTAGACGTTGGCTGAGGCTGGAGTATGTGTCCATGATGGCACCTTCATGAAGCGGGGGCCTCATGAGGCCAAGGAAGTTTACCCACGCTGAGATTGGAGGTTGCCCCAAACCACAAGGTTTCCTTCTGCGGGACATTCGAGTCCTGTTGCATGGCTCCAGGACATACCATACGGAAGGACTGGAGAGCACGGTTCGAAGGATGGATCCCTGTCCAGCATGCCTCGCATTCCCATTGGCCATTAGCCACAAGATATGTTTGATCTGCTGCCTCTGGGGCACGCTACCCAGGGGGCTGAGTGAAATGGCCTCTCCTGAGGATGCGTCATAATGTGCGCTTGGGTCCATGGAGACCTTGGAATGTGCTGGTTGTTCAGTGGCCCTGCGGAACTCTCCTACCTGAAGGGTTTGATACATCCCCAGTAAGTAAGCTCCCCATGTGGAGGCGAGAGAGGATTGGTTTGGTGCCTCAGAAAAGCCTCGTGTGCTGGTCTTCGAAAACATTCCTCTGAGGACGGACACATAGAAACCAAAGCTAAGGTCCAGATTAGAGCCTGGGGGCCTGTCCATTTCAACCTTCTGTCTCTGGGGACACTGTCTGAGAGTCTAAGTGGAGATAGTTGCTCCGCTGTTGTAAGAGAGCCCCTCTTAATCCAGGGTGGTTTACACTATTGATGGCCTCAGGGGCCTTGGAGCTTTTCCCTAACCTGTAGGGTTGTGGTCAATGGATTGGGCACACTTGCCTTGGAGAGGGCAGGCACAATCTTTCGCTGTGGCTCCAGAGGCCCTAGCCTGGAGGTTGTGTGGGTCAAGGCTGTGGGCACAGAAGTCTGAAAACACAAACTCAGCTTATGAGTGGGGCCTAGGGTATGGCAGGCCGGATGTACAGCCCGAGAGGGAGCTCCTGGGCCTCTGAAACAAGGGCGAGTGGGAGGCGTTCCTTCAGGCTTTTGTCTCTGGATGTTGTGTCCGGGATAGCCGTGGATTGGAGGGGTGGCCTCAGGGACTGTGGACGAGTATCCCTCTCTGGGGATTTGTCCCAGCTCCCAAGAGTTTGGGGTCATTTTGTGGGAAGGGTGGAGTCGTGTTGTCTGGCTCATGTGTCTCTCCAAGAAAGGTATTCCAGAGCAGAGCCCCAGGTACAGGCGGGGCGACTAGAAAACTGAAACACTGGTGAGGATTGGGTCCATAGGGGCTTGGCAAGCCCCATATGCGCCTCTTGGTCCAGGCCCTGACAGGCCTTACTTTGACATGGGGCTCATGCTGAGGTCACAGTGTGAATTTGTGCCCATCAGCACTCAAGTTTGGGCGTGGCATCAGGGACCATGAAGGTTTCTCCCACCCTGAAGGTGTGACTCCATGCCAAGAGCAAGCTTTACAGCCACGGGGAAGGAGGAGTTCTGTTTTGTGCTTCCGATACCCAGCTGTTGGAGAATTGATATAATGTCTAGGTTCAGATATCTGAAAACCAAGGTTAAAAAGAGGTGACGGCATAAGGCCATGGCGTGTCCGAAGTGCTGTGTGTGCGGCCAGCTGTCTCCTTGTCTGTCTGGACGTCTGGCTTCAGGCTGTGTCAGACAGAGCATAAGTGCCCAGTGCAGCCTATCCAGTTCGGGTACCGTCGAGGCCCGAGCAGGTTGATCCTCATCTGGGTTTTCTGGAGAGAGCCCCACAGGGAAACGTTTTTCTTCCATTGGGCAGACCCTGGGCTGGGTTGTGGTTCTGGAGTTCCTAGTCCGGAGGGCTTGTTTGCCAGGATTGTGAGGAAGGAAGTCTGAAAACACAAGCTAGCGTGAGGTTTGGGACCGAGGGCACGGCAGGCCCACTCTGCAGAGGCTGAATCGAGATCTCCTGCACTGAGGTCATGTCAACTATGAGAGGTGTTTCAGGCTAGAGTTTTTGTCCAGCATGGCCTCTTCCTGAAGGGTGTGGGGGCTTCATGAGGCCAGGGAGGTTTGCCTACGATGGGATTTGTAAACTACTCCAAACCTCAAGGTTTCCTTCTGCACGACAGTCGAGTGCTATTGGATGGTTCCAGGAGGCCCCATACGGAAAGACTCGAGAGCATGTGTCTAAGCATGGATGCCTGGGAACGCCACCTCATTTTCCCACTCTTTAGTCAGGACAAGGCAGGCTCAATCTGCGGGCTCCTGGGTGAGCTACCCAGAGGGGAGAGTTGAAATGGACTCTCCTGAAGATGAGTCCTACTGTGGCTTGGTGGTCTGGGAGACCTAGGAATGTGGAGGTGGCTCAGGGACTCTGCAGGATTCTCCAACCTGAGGTGTTTGACACGGCTCCAATAAGGAAGCTTCCCATGTGGAGACGAGAGGAGTTCTTTTCAGTGCCTCAGGAAAGCCCCATATCCTGTTCTTCGAACCAAAGCCTCTGAGGAGTGACACCTGGACACCAAAGCAAGAGTTGAGATTAGGGCCTAAGGGCCTGTCCAGCTCAACCTTCTATCTCTGTTTACATCTGTGTGCATGCCTTCATGGAGGTAGCAGCTCAGCTTGTGTCCGAAGGCCCCTGTGTGTACAGGGAGGCTCCCGGTAGTGGGATGTCCTCGGGGGCCTTGAGGTTTCTCATATTCTGGAGGTGTGTGGCCAAATGAATGGACAGAGTATCCCAGGAGAGAGCAGGCACGGTCCTGTGGTATGGCTCCAGGAAACTCAGCCTAGAGGCTGTGTTTGCCAGGGCTGTGGGGACAGATGTCTGAAAAAGCAAACTTGGCTCTGGTAGGGGCCAAGGTAATGGCAGGCCTGATCTCCAGTCCGTGAGGGGAGATCCTCTGGATATCAAAGGAAGGCAAGTGGGAGGCAGTCGCTCAGGCTTTTGTCTCTGGGTGTTGCTTTCACAGTGGCCGTTCAGTGTAGGGATTGCTTCAGGGGCCGAGGAAGAGCCTTCCTCTCGGGGGATTGTCCAAGCTCCCAAGTGTTTGGGTTCATTCAGTGGGTAGGGAAGAGTACTGTTTTCTGCCACAGGGGACCTTCCAGGAGAGGGCCTCTAGAGCACATCAGTGGGTTCCCTCAACTGGAATACACACCATCTAGTTAGTCCTGCGTGCCTATGGGCATGGCAAGCCACATATGTGGGCTCTTGGTCCAGTCACTGAGAGGTGTTACTTGAATAAGGTACTCACGCTGAGGGTCACCATGTGTGTTTGTGCCGAAGGCAGGCCTCACGCATGGGTGTGGCCTCATGGGCCATGCCATTTTCGCCTACACTGAAGGTTTGACTCACTGCAAGCAGCAAGGTTTCTTGCCATGGGGAAGGAGGGGTTCTGACTTGTGCATCAGGTTCCCCCCTGTGCAGGGATTGGAGATAAGGTCTAGGTTCCGATGACTGAAAACCGAGGTTGGGAATGGATGGTGGCCTAAGGCAGTGGCGGGTCCAATGTGCTGGGTGTGCAGCCAGCTGTGTCGGTGTCTGTTAGAAGGTCTGGTCTCAGGATATTTGCGACAGAGCATCACTGTTTAAGGTAGCCTATGCAATTGGGGTGTTGCCGAGGGCCAAGCAGTTTGATCCTCATTTGGGGTTTCTGGGCAGCACCATAGACACAGTTTTTCTCCTGGGAGGCAGGCAGTGTACTTCATTGTGGCCCCAGATTTCCCAGTAGGGAAGGTTTGTGAGCCAGGAGTGTGAGGACGGAAGTCTAGGAACACAAGCTAAAGTGAGGATTGGAGCCAAGGGCAGAGTAGGCCCACTCTGCAGAGGCTGAATCAACATCTCCTGCATCTGAAGTCAGGCTGAGGATTAGACGTTGGCTGAGGCTGGAGTATGTGTCCATGATGGCACCTTCATGAAGCGGGGGCCTCATGAGGCCAAGGAAGTTTACCCACGCTGAGATTGGAGGTTGCCCCAAACCACAAGGTTTCCTTCTGCGGGACATTCGAGTCCTGTTGCATGGCTCCAGGACATACCATACGGAAGGACTGGAGAGCACGGTTCGAAGGATGGATCCCTGTCCAGCATGCCTCGCATTCCCATTGGCCATTAGCCACAAGATATGTTTGATCTGCTGCCTCTGGGGCACGCTACCCAGGGGGCTGAGTGAAATGGCCTCTCCTGAGGATGCGTCATAATGTGCGCTTGGGTCCATGGAGACCTTGGAATGTGCTGGTTGTTCAGTGGCCCTGCGGAACTCTCCTACCTGAAGGGTTTGATACATCCCCAGTAAGTAAGCTCCCCATGTGGAGGCGAGAGAGGATTGGTTTGGTGCCTCAGAAAAGCCTCGTGTGCTGGTCTTCGAAAACATTCCTCTGAGGACGGACACATAGAAACCAAAGCTAAGGTCCAGATTAGAGCCTGGGGGCCTGCCCATTTCAACCTTCTGTCTCTGGGGACACTGTCTGAGAGTCTAAGTGGAGATAGTTGCTCCGCTGTTGTAAGAGAGCCCCTCTTAATCCAGGGTGGTTTACACTATTGATGGCCTCAGGGGCCTTGGAGCTTTTCCCTAACCTGTAGGGTTGTGGTCAATGGATTGGGCACACTTGCCTTGGAGAGGGCAGGCACAATCTTTCGCTGTGGCTCCAGAGGCCCTAGCCTGGAGGTTGTGTGGGTCAAGGCTGTGTGCACAGAAGTCTGAAAACACAAACTCAGCTTATGAGTGGCGCCTAGGGTATGGCAGGCCAGATGTACAGCCCGAGAGGGAGCTCCTGGGCCTCTGAAACAAGGGCGAGTGGGAGGCGTTCCTTCAGGCTTTTGTCTCTGGATGTTGTGTCCGGGATAGCCGTGGATTGGAGGGGTGGCCTCAGGGACTGTGGACGAGTATCCCTCTCTGGGGATTTGTCCCAGCTCCCAAGAGTTTGGGGTCATTTTGTGGGAAGGGTGGAGTCGTGTTGTCTGGCTCATGTGTCTCTCCAAGAAAGGTATTCCAGAGCAGAGCCCCAGGTACAGGCGGGGCGACTAGAAAACTGAAACACTGGTGAGGATTGGGTGCATAGGGGCTTGGCAAGCCCCATATGCGCCTCTTGGTCCAGGCCCTGACAGGCCTTACTTTGACATGGGGCTCATGCTGAGGTCACAGTGTGAATTTGTGCCCATCAGCACTCAAGTTTGGGCGTGGCATCAGGGACCATGAAGGTTTCTCCCACCCTGAAGGTGTGACTCCATGCCAAGAGCAAGCTTTACAGCCACGGGGAAGGAGGAGTTCTGTTTTGTGCTTCCGATACCCAGCTGTTGGAGAATTGATATAATGTCTAGGTTCAGATATCTGAAAACCAAGGTTAAAAAGAGGTGACGGCATAAGACCATGGCGTGTCCGAAGTGCTGTGTGTGCGGCCAGCTGTCTCCTTGTCTGTCTGGACGTCTGGCTTCAGGCTGTGTCAGACAGAGCATAAGTGCCCAGTGCAGCCTATCCAGTTCGGGTACCGTCGAGGCCCGAGCAGGTTGATCCTCATCTGGGTTTTCTGGAGAGAGCCCCACAGGGAAACGTTTTTCTTCCATTGGGCAGACCCTGGGCTGGGTTGTGGTTCTGGAGTTCCTAGTCCGGAGGGCTTGTTTGCCAGGATTGTGAGGAAGGAAGTCTGAAAACACAAGCTAGCGTGAAGTTTGGGACCGAGGGCACGGCAGGCCCACTCTGCAGAGGCTGAATCGAGATCTCCTGCACTGAGGTCATGTCAACTATGAGAGGTGTTTCAGGCTAGAGTTTTTGTCCAGCATGGCCTCTTCCTGAAGGGTGTGGGGGCTTCATGAGGCCAGGGAGGTTTGCCTACGATGGGATTTGTAAACTACTCCAAACCTCAAGGTTTCCTTCTGCACGACAGTCGAGTGCTATTGGATGGTTCCAGGAGGCCCCATACGGAAAGACTCGAGAGCATGTGTCTAAGCATGGATGCCTGGGAACGCCACCTCATTTTCCCACTCTTTAGTCAGGACAAGGCAGGCTCAATCTGCGGGCTCCTGGGTGAGCTACCCAGAGGGGAGAGTTGAAATGGACTCTCCTGAAGATGAGTCCTACTGTGGCTTGGTGGTCTGGGAGCTTTCTGGGTGTTGGTCTGGAGGTCTGGGCTCAGGCTGTGTCCAACAGTGCATTAGTGCCCAGGTTAGACTAGATAATTTGGGTAAAGTCGAGTGCTGTGTAGGTTTATCCTCATTTAAGGTGCCTGGGCAGCTCATGAGGCAATACTTTTTTTTTTTTTTTTTTAAAGGGCAGGCAGTGTGCTGCATTGTGGGTCCGGAATTGCCAAACTTGAGGGCTTCGGGGCCAGGAGTGTGAGGACGGAAGTCTGAGAACACAAGCTAGACTTGGGAATCAGGGCGAGGGCACGACAGGTACCCCCTGCAGATCTGAACCAATATCTCATGCATCTGAATTCAGGGCGAGGATCAGACGTTGGCTCAGGTTGTAGTTTCCGTGCATGACGGCCGCACCATGAAGGGAGCGGAATCCCGAGGCCATTGAGGTTTTCCCACGTTGGGAGTTGTGGGATGCCCCCTTTAAGCATTCGTTCTGCGGGACAATGGAGACATGTTGGACAGCTCCAGCATATCCCACATGGAATGACTCCAGAGCACCGTTCGAGGATGGATGCCTGGGAAGCCCGCCTCCCAGGGCTTCCAATTGTCTCCTAGCAACAAGACAGTTTAGATCTGATGGCTCTGCGGGAGCAACCGGGGTGGCTGAGTTGAAATGGACTTTCCTAGGATGGGTCCTAATGTATTTTTGTGTCCATGAGGGCCTTGGAATGGGGCAGTGGCACCGGAACCCTGAAGTACTCTCCTAAGCTTTTGACATAGCTCCCATGCACAGGATTCCTTGTGGAGACGAGATGAGTTCTGATGGGTGCCTCCGGAAAACCCCTATGCTCGTATTGGAATCAGGCTTTTGAGGAGACATGCCTGTAAACCAAAGCAATGGATCCTATTATGGCCTAGGGTCCTGTCTGGTTCAATCTTCTTCTCTGGGTATATCCATCTATGGTATGAGTGGAAGTAGATTATCAGCTGGTATCAGACAGCCCTTGTGTGTTCCGGGCGACCTACACTATTGGAATGGCCTCAGGGATTTGGCGGTTTCTCCTAATTGGTACGATTTTGGCAGATGCTCAGCTGGTGTCAGACCGCCCTTGTTTATCCCGGGCGACCTACACTATTGGGATGGCCTCAGGGATTTGGCGGTTTCTCTTAATTTGTACAATTTTGGACAATGGAATGGGCAGAATTCCCATGGATTGGTAGGCACAGTCCTAATGTGTGGCTCCAGGGGCCCCAGCCTGGAGGGTGTGTGGCCCAGGACTTTGAGGACAGAAGTCTGGAAACACAAACTCAGCTTAGGTTGAGGGACTTAGGTATGGCAGGCCCGATGTACAAACCATGAGAAGAACTCTTCAGGATATTAAGAAAGTGCGAATCTGAGGCGCTTGCTCAGGCTTTTGTCTCTGGATTTTTTATCAGCGCTGGCCGTGGAATGTCGGGGAGGACTCATGGGCCATGGACAAATCATCCTCTCTGAGGATTTGGCCAGATTCCCAATTGTTGTTCGTCAATCTGTGGGATGAGAGTACTCCTTTCAGTTTTGTTACCTCAGGTGTCCCACCAAAAGAGGAATTCCAAAGCAAAGCCGTGGGGAAGACTGAAGGGACAACCTGAACTATGGTTAAAAATTGGGGCCTAGGGGCATGGAAGCCCAATATGCTATCTCTTCATCCAGCCACTGAGAGGCCTTACTTGAGGACTGGGCTCAGGCTGAGAGTCACAATGTGTGATTGGGACCCATGTGGTCCGCGAGCATGGGCGGGGCCTCATGGGCCACACTGGTTTCAACTACACTGAACGTTGGACAACATGCCAACCACAAGGTTTCTTGCCATGGGGAAGGAGTTCTGATTTCTGAATCACGTTCAACCCCGGGCAGTGATTGGAGATAAGGTCTAGGTTCAGAAGCATGAAAAAAGAGGTTGGGAAGAGATGACGACCTAAGGCCATGGCGGCTCGATGTGCTCAGTGTGCAGCCAGCTGTCTGGGTGGGGCCAGGAGTTCCAGGCTCAGGCTGTGTCAGAAAGGGCATTAGTGACCTGGTCAGCCTATGTATTTGTGGTACAGCCAAGGTAGGTGCAGGTTGATCCTCATTTGGGGTTACTGGGTAGCCCCAGAGGGCAATGTTTTTCTTCTGGGGGGCAGGCAGAGTGCTGCATTGTAGTTCTGGATTGCCAAACTGGAGGGCTTGTGGGCCAGTAGTCTGAGGACAGAATTCTGAGGCTTCGGTTTTTGGGTGAGGCCATGGCAGGCACAATCTACAGACCTGAATCGAGATCTCGTGCATCTGAAGTCAGGGCGAGGATCAGACGATCGCTCAGGTTGGAGTTTCTGTCCCTGATGGCCGCTTCATGAAGGGGGGGCATCTCGATGCCATGGGGGTTTTCCCACGATGGGAGGTGTGAGCAGCTCCAAACTGCAAAGAGTCTTCTGCAGGACAATTGAGACCTGTTGTTTGGCCCAGGCCATGATTCTGAGCAGGGTTCTAAGGATGCATGGCTGGGTAGCCCACCTCGCATTCCAATTGTCTCCTAGCAACAAGACAGGTTAGATCTGCTGGATCTGGGGGAGCAACCGAGGAGGCTGAGTTGAAATGGACTCTCCTGTGGATGGGTCCTAATGTGCTTTTGTGTCTAAGGAGACCTTGAAATGGTGCCCTGAAGAGTTCTCCTACACAGAGGCTTTAACACAGCTCCAACGTGCAAGTGTTCCTTGTGTAGATGAGATGTTTCCTGATGGGTGAGTCAAGAAACAGCCATATGCTGGTTTTGAAATCCAGGCCTCTGAGGAGAGATGCATGGAAAACAAAGCAATGGATCTGATTAGTGCCTAGGGACCCGGTCTTTACTTTTTACCTCTGGGGATATCTCTCTATGGGTCTGAGTGCAGGTAGGTGCTCAGATGGGCTCAGATTGCCCCTGTGTTTCCTGGGAAGCCAGCACTAGTGCGATGGATCAGGGACTTTGGAGGTTTATCCAATTAGAAGGCTTGTGGCCATTGGAATGGGCACACACAAATCCCTTGGAGAGAGCAAGTACAGTCCTCAGGTTTGGCTCCAGGGGCCTGAGCCTGTAGGTTGGGTAGGCCAGTTCTCTTTGGACAGTTGTCTGAAAACAAAACCTCGGCTTATGTTTCGGGTCGTACGTATGGCAGGACTGACCTACAGACCATGAGGAGAACTCTTCGGGATTTGAAAAAAGGGCGAGTGTGAGGCTCTTGCTCAAGTTTTTGTCTCTGGATATCGTGTCAATATGCTGGTGAAATTTCTGGGTGACTTCATGGGAAATGGACGAGTCTTACTCTCTGGTGGTTTGGCCCCGTCCAAAGTGTTTGGGGTAATTCAGTGTGATGGAAGAATTCCGTTTATTTGTTGTTGTTGTTTGCTTTTTTAACCACAGTTGACCCACCAAATGAGGGATTCCAGAGTAGAGCCCTGGGGAGGGGCAACCGGACAATCAGAAATCTGGTTAAAAATTGGGGACTAGGGACATATCAAGTCCATTATGACATCTTATGGTTCAGCCACTGAGAGGACTTACTAGAGTACAGGACTCATGCTGAGGGTCACAATGCGTGTTTATGCCCTCGTCGCACTCAAGAATGGGCGGGGCCTCAGGGTGAATGCTGGTTTCTCCTACACTGAACGTTGGACAACGTGCCAACCACAAGGTTTCTTGCCATGCGTAAGGAGGAGTTCTGATTTCTGCATCACACTCACCCCTGGGCAGTGATTGGAGATAAGGTTGCAGTTCTGAAGTTGAAAACTGAGGTAGGGAATGGATGATGACCTAAGGTCATGGCAGGTCTTATATGCTCAGTGTGCGGTCAGCTTTCTGGGGGTTGGTCAGGAGGTCCGGCTCAGGTTGTGTCCGACAGTACTTTAGTGCACAGGTTAGACTATATAACTTTGGTAAATAGAATGCTGTGTATGTTTATCCTCATTTAAGGTGCCTGGGAAGCTCATGAGGCAATAATTTTTTTCTAGAGCGCAGGCAGTGTGCTGTATTGTGGGTCCGGAATTGCCAAACTTGAGGGATTCGGGGCCAGGGGTGTGAGGACGGAAGTCTGAGAAGAAAGCTAGACTTGGGTTTCAGGGCGAGAGCACGGCAGGTACCACCTGCAGCTCTGAACCAATATCTCATGCATCTGAAGTCAGGGCGAGGATCAGACGTTGGTTCAGGTTGGAGTTTCTGTGCATGACGGCCGCTTCATGAAGGGAGCGGAATCTCGAGGCCATTGAGGTTTTCCCACGTTGGGAGTTGTGGGATGCCCCCTTCAAGGATTCCTTCTGCAGGACAATTGAGACCTGTTGGACAGCTCCAGGACATCCCATATGAAATGACTACAGAGCATCATACGAGGATGGATGCCTGGGAAGCCCGCCTCGCATTCTAATTTTCTCCTTGCAACAAGATAGTTTAGATCTGATGGCTCTGCGGGAGCAACCGGGGTGGTTGTGTTGAAATGGACTTTCCTGAGGTTGGGTCTTAATGGGTTTTGTGTCCCTGAGGGTCTTGGAATGGGGCAGTGGCACCGGAACCCTGAAGTACTCTCCTAAGCTTCTGACATAGCTCCCATGCACAAGTTTCCTTGTGGAGACGAGATGAGTTCTGATGGGTGCCTCAGGAAAACCCCTATGCTCGTATTGGAATCAGTCTTTTGAGGACACATGCCAGTAAACCAAAGCAATGGATCCTATTATGGCCTAGGTTCCTGTCTGGTTCAATCTTCTTCTCTGGGGACATCCCTCTACGGTGTGAGTAGACGTAGATGCTCAGCTGGTGTCAGACCGCCCTTGTTTGTCCCGGGCGACCTACACAATTGGGATGGCCTCATGGATTTTGCGGTTTCTCTTAATTTGTACAATTTTGGACAATGGAATGGGCAGAATTCCCATGGATTGGTAGGCACAGTCCTAATGTGTGGCGCCAGGGGCCCCAGCCTGGAGCGTGTGTGGCCCAAAATTTGAGGACAAAGTCTGAAAACACAAACTCAGCTTAGGTTTGGGGACGTAGCTATGGCATGCCCGATCTACAAACCATGAGAAGATTTCGTCAGGATATGAAGAAAGTGCGAATCTGAGGCGCTTGCTCAGGCTTTTGTCTCTGGATTTTGTATCAGCGCTGGCCGTGGAATGTCGGGGAGGCCTCATGGGCCATGGACGAATCTTCCTCTCTGAGGATTTGGCCCGATTCCCAATTGTTTTTCGTCAATCTGTGGGATGGGGGGACTCCTTTCATTTTTGTTACCTCAGGTGTCCCACCAAAAGAAGAATTCCAAAGCAAACCGTGGGGAAGACTGAAGGGACTACCCGAACTATGGTTAAAAATTGGGGCCTAGGGGCATGGCAAGCCCAAAATGCTATATCTTCATCCACCCACTGAGAAGCCTTACTTGAGGACTGAGCTCAGGCTGAGGGTCACAATGTGTGTTTGGGACCCATGTGGCCCGCGAGCATGGGCGGGGCCTCATGGGCCACTCTGGTTTCAACTACACTGAACGTTGGTCAACATGCCAACCACAAGGTTTCTTGCCATGGGGAAGGAGTCCTGATTTCTGCATCACGTTCAATCCTGGGCAGTGATTGGAGATAAGGTCTAGGATCTGAAGCCTGAAAACCGAGGTTGGAAAGAGATGACGACCTAAGGCCATGGCGGCTCGATGTGCTCAGTGTGCGGCCAACTGCCTGGGTGGGGCCAGGAGTTCCAGGCTCAGGCTGTGTCAGAACGGGCATTATTGCCCTGGTCAGCCTATACATTTGGGGTACAGCCAAGGTAGGTGCAGGTTGATCCTCATTTGGGATTACTGTGTAGCCCCTGAGGGCAATGTTTTTCTTCTGGACGGCAGGAAGAGTGCTGCATTGTAATTCTGGATTGCCAAACTGGAGGGCTTGTGGGCCAGTAGTCTGAGGACAGAAGTCAGGGAACACAAGCTAGGCTTTGGTTTCTGGGTGAGGCCATGGCAGGCACAATCTACAGACCTGAATCGAGATCTCGTGCATCTGAAGTAGGGCGAGGATGAGACGATCGTTCAGGTTGGAGTTTCTGAACCTGATGGCCCCTTCATGAAGGGGGGGCATCACGATGCCATGGGGGTTTTCCCACGATGGGAGTTTGAGAAGCTCCAAAGTGCAGAGAATTCTGCAGGACAATTGAGACCTGTTGTTTGGCTCCAGGCCAATGATTCTGAGCAGGGTTCTAAAGATGGATGGCTGGGTAGCCCACCTCGCATTCCAATTGTCTCCTAGCAACAAGACAGGTTAGATCTGCTGGATCGGGAGAGACAGAGGATGCTGAGTTGAAATGGACTCTCCGGGGATTGGTCCTAATGTCTTTTGTTTCTATGGAGACCTTGGAATGAAGTGGTGGCACTGGGGTCCTGAACGTTCTCCTAAACAGGGGCTTTGACACAGCTCCAACGTGCAAGTTTCCCATGTGTAGATGAGATGTTTTCTGATGGGTGAGTCAAGAACAGCCATATGCTGGTTGTGAAATCCAGGCCTCTGAGGAGAGATGTCTGGAAACCAAAGCAATGGTTCTGATAAGTGCCTAGGGGCCTGTTCTTTCCTTTTTTCCTCTGGGGACATCTGTCTATGGGTCTAAGTGCAGGTAGGTGCTCAGATGGGCTCAGATTGCCCCTGTTTTTCCTGGGAAGCCACCACTATTGGGATGGATCAGGGACTTTGGAGGTTTATCCTATTAGAAGGGATGTGGCCATTGGAATGGGCACACACAATATCCTTGGAGAGGGCAAGTACAGTCCTCAGGTTTGGCTCCAGGGGCCTGAGCCTGTAGGTTTTGTAGGCCAGGGCTGTTTGGACTGTTGTCTGAAAACACAACCTCGGCTTATGTTTCGGGTCATAGGTATGGCAGGACTGATCTACAGACCATGAGGAGAACACTTCGGTATTTGAAAAAAGGACGAGTGTGAGGCTCTTGCTCAAGTTTTTGTCTCTGGACATCGTGTCACACATGGTGCTGACATTTCTGGGTGACTTCATAGGAAATGGACGATCTTACTCTCTGGTGGTTTGTCCCGTCCAAAGTGTTTGGGATCATTCTGTGTGATGGAAGAATTCCGTTTTTTTTTTTTTTGTTGTTGTTGTTGTTTTCTTTTTTAACCTCAGGTGACCCACCAAATGAGGGATTCCAGAGTAGAGCCCTTGGGAGGGGCAACCGGATAATCAGAAATCTGGTTAAAAATTGGGGCCTAGGGACATGTCAAGCCCATTATGACATCTTATGGTCCAGCCACTGAGAGGACTTACTAGAGGACAGTACTCATGCTGAGGGTCACAATGCGTGTTTATGCCCTCGTCGCACTCAAGAATGGGCGGGGTCTCACGGTGAATGCTGGTTTCTCCTACACTGAACGTTGGACAACGTGCCAACCACAAGGTTTCTTCCCATGGGTAAGGAGGAGTTCTGATTTCTGCATCACACTCACCCCTGGGCAGTGATTGGAGATAAGGTCTCGGTTCTGAAGCCTGAAAACAGAGGTAGGGAAGAGATGATGACCTAAGGCCATGGCGGGTCTTATGTGCTAACTGTGCGGTCAACTTTCTGGGGGTTGGTCAGGAGGTCCGGGCTCAGGTTGTGTCCGACAGTGCTTTAGTGCACAGGTTAGACTATATAACTTGGGTAAAGTAGAGTGCTGTGTAGGTTAATCCTCATATAAGGTGCCTGGGAAGATCATGAGGCAATAATTTTTTTCTAGAGGGCAGGCAGAGTGCTGCATTGTGGTTCCGGAATTGCCAAAATTGAGGGCTTCGGGGCCAGGGGTGTGAGGACGGAAGTCTGAGAAGAAAGCTAGACTTGGGTTTCAGGGCGAGGGCACCCCAGGTACCCCCTGCAGCTCTGAATCAATATCTCATTCATCTGAAGTCAGAGCGAGGATCAGATGTTGGCTCAGGTTGGAGTTTCTGTGCATGACGGAGGTTTCATGAAGGGAGCAGAATCTCGAGGCCATTGAGGTTTTCCCACGTTGGGAGTTGTGGGATGCCCCCTTCAAGGATTCCTTCTGCGGGACAGTTGAGACCTGTTGAACAGCTCCAGACATCCCAGATGGAATGACTCCAGAACACCATGCGAGGACGGATGACTTGGAAGCCCGCCTCGCATTCCAATTGTCTCATAGCAACAAGACAGTTTAGATCTGATGGCTCTGCGGGAGCAACCGGGGCGGCTGAGTTGACATGGACTTTCCTGAGAATGGGTCCTAATGGGTTTTTGTGTCCCTGAGGGCCTTGGAATGGGGTGGTGGCCCCGGGACCATGAAGTACTCTCCTAAGCTTCTGACATAGCTCCCATGCACAGGTTTCCTTGTGGAGACGAGATGAGATCTGATGGGTGCCTCAGGAAAAACCCTATGCTCGTATTGGAATCAGGCTTTTGAGGAGACATGCCTGTAAACCAAAGCAATGGATCCTATTATGGCCTAGGGTTCCGTCTGGTTCAATCTTCTTCTCTGGGGACATCCATCTATGGTATGAGTGGAGGTAGATGCTCAGCTGGTGTCAGACCGCCCTTTTTTGTCCCGGGCGACCTACACTATTGGGATGGCCTCAGGGATTTGGCGGTTTCTCTTAATTTGTACAATTTTGGACAATGGAATGGACAGAATTCCCATGGATTGGTAGGCACAGTCATAATGTGTGGCTCCAGGGGCCCCAGCCGGGAGGGTGTGTGGCCCAGGACAGAAGTCTGAAAACACAAACTCAGGTTAGGTTTGGGGACGGACATATGGCAGGCCAGATCTGTAAACCATGAGAATAATTCTTCAGGATATGAATAAAGTGCGAATCTGAGGCACTTGCTCAGGCTTTTGTCTCTGGATTTTGTATCAGCGCGGTCGTGGAATGTCGAGGAGGCCTCATGGGCCATGGGCGAATCTTCCTCTGTGAGGATTTGGACCGATTCCCAATTGTTTTTCGTCAATCTGTGGGATGGGAGGACTCCTTTCAGCTTTGTTACCTCAGGTGTCCCACCAAAAGAGGAATTCCAAAGAAAAGCCGTGGGGAAGACTGAAGGGACAACCCGAACTATGGTTAAAAATTGGGGCCTGGGGCATGGCAAGCCCAATATGCTATCTCTTCATCCAGCCACTGAGAGGCCTTACTTGAGGACTGGGCTCAGGCTGAGAGTCACAAAGTGTGATTGGGACCCATGTGGCCCGCGACCATGGGCGGGCCTTATGGGCCAAACTGGTTTCAACTACACTGAACGTTGGACAACATGCCAACCACAAGGTTTCTTGCCATGGGGAAGGAGTTCTGATTTCTGCATCCGCTTCAACCCTGGGCAGTGATTGGAGATAAGGTCTAGGTTCTGAAGCCTGAAAACTGAGGTTGGGAAGAGATGAAGTTCTAAGGCCATGGCGGCTCCATATGCTCAGTGTGCGGCCAGCTGTCTGGGTGGGGCTAAATGTTCCAGGCACAGGCTGTGTCAGAAAGGGCATTAGTGCCCTGGTCAGCCTATATATTGGGGGTACAGCCAAGGTAGGTGTAGGTTGATCCTCATTTGGGGTTACTTTGTAGCCCCTGAGGGCAATGTTTTTCTTCTGGAGGGCAGGCAGAGTGCTGCATTGTAGTTCTGGATTGCCAAACTGGAGGGCTTGTGGGCCAGTAGTCTGAGGACAGAAGTCTGAGAACACAAGCCAGGCTTCGGTTTCTAGGTGAGGCCATGGCAGGCACAATCTACAGACTTGAATCGAGATCTCGTGCATCTGAAGTCAAGGCGAAGATCAGACGATCGCTCAGGTTGGAGTTTCTGAACCTGATGGCCCCTTCACGAAGGGGGGGCATCACGAGGCCATGGGGGTTTTCCCACGTTAGGAGGTGTGAGCAGCTCCAAACTGCAAAGAGTCTTCTGCAGGACAATTGAGACCTGTTGTTTGGCTCAAGGCCATGATTCTGAGCTGGGTTCTAAGGATGGATGGCTGGGTAGCCCACCTCGCATTCCAATTGTCTCCTAGCAACAAGACCGGTTAGATCTGCTGGATCTGGGGGAGCAACCGAGGAGGCTGAGTTGAAATGGACTCTCCTGCGGATGGGTCCTAATATGCTTTTGTGTCTATAAAGACCTTGGAATGGTGCCCTGAAGGGTTCTCCTACACAGAGGCTTTGACACAGCTCCAACGTGCAAGTTTCCCATGTGTAGATGAGATGTTTTCTGATGGGTGAGTCAAGAAACAGCCATATGCTGGTTTTGAAATCCAGGCCTCTGAGGAGAGATGCCTGGAAAACATAGCAATGGATCTGATTAGTGCCTAGGAACCCGGTCTTTCCTTTTTACCTCTGGGGAGATCTCTCTATGGGTCTGAGTGCATGTAGGTGCTCAGAAGGGCTCAGATTGCCTCTGTATTTCCTGGGAAGCCGGCACTAGTGCGATGGATCAGGGTTTTTGGAGGTTTATCCTATTAAAAGGGTTGTGGCCATTGGAATGGGCACACACAATTCCCTTGGAGATGGCAAGTACAGTCCTCAGGTGTGGCTCTAGGGGCCTGAGCCTGTAGGTTGTGTAGGCTAGGGCTGTTTGTACAGTTGTCTGAAAACACAACCTCGGCTTATGTTTCGGGTTGTACGTATGGCAGGATTGATCTACAGACCATGAGGAGAACTCTTCGGGATTTGAAAAAAGGGCGAGTGGGAGGCTCTTGCTCAAGTTTTTGTCTCTGGATATCGTTTCACTCATGGTGATGAAATTTCTGGGTGACTTCATGGGAAATGGACGAGTCTTACTCTCTGGTGGTTTGGCCCCGTCCAAAGTGTTTGGGGTCATTCTGTGTGATGGAAGAATTCCGTTTTTTTGTTTTTGTTATTTTATTTTTTAACCTCAGGTGACCCACCAAATGAGGGATTCCAGAGTAGAGCCCTGGGGAGGGGCAACCGGACAATCAGAAATCTGGTTAAAAATTGGGGCCTAGGGACATGTCAAGCCCATTATGACATCTAATGGTCCAGCCACTGAGAGGACTTACTAGAGGACAGGACTCATGCTGAGGGTCACAATGCGTGTGTATGCCCTCGTCGCACTCAAAAATGGGCGGGGCCTCAGGGTGAATGCTGGTTTCTGCTACACTGAACTTTGGACAACGTGCCAACCACAAGGGTTCTTGCCATGGGTAAGGAGGAGTTCTGATTTCTGCATCACACTCACCCCTGGGCAGTGATTGGAGATAAGGTCTCGGTTCTGAAGCCTGAAAACTGAGGTAGGGAAGAGATGATGACCTAAGTCCATCGCGGGTCTTATGTGCTCAGTGTGCGGTCAGCTTTCTGGGGGTTGGTCAGGAGGTCCGGGCTCAGGTTGTGTCCGACAGTGCTTTAGTGCACAGGTTAGACTATATAACTTGGGTAAAGTCGAGTGCTGTGTAGGTTTATTCTCATTTAAGGTGCCTAGGAAGCTCATGAGGCAATAATTTTTTTCTAGAGGGCAGGCAGAGTGCTGCATTGTGTGTCCGGAATTGCCAAACTTGAGGGCTTCGGGGCCAGGCGTGTGAGGATGGAAGTCTGAGAAGGAAGCTAGACTGGGTTTCAGGGCGAGGACACGGCTGGAACCCCTTCAGCTCTGAACCAATATCTCATGCATCTGAAGTCAGGGCGAGGATCAGACGTTGGCTCAGGTTGTAGTTTCTGTGCATGACGGACGCTTCATGAAGGGAGCGGCATCTCAAGGCCATTGAGGTTTTCCCACGTTGGGAGTTGTGGGGTGCCCCTTCAAGGATTCCTTCTGCGGGACAATTGAGATCTGTTGGACAGCTCCAGGACATCCCAGATGGAATGACTCCAGAGCACCGTTCGAGGATGGATGCCTGGGAAGCCCGCCTCGCATTCCAATTGTCTCCTAGCAACAAGACAGTTTAGATCTGATGGCTCTGCGGGAGCAACCGGGGTGGCTGAGTTGAAATGGACTTTCCTGGGTTTTTGTGTCCCTGAGGGCCTTGGATTGGGGTCGTGGCCTCGGGACCCTGAAGTACTCTCCTAAGCTTCTGACATAGCATCCATGCACAGGTTTCCTTGTGGAGACGAGATGAGTTATGATGGGTGCCTCAGGAAAACCTCTATGCTCGTATTGGAATCAGGCTTTTGAGGAGACATGCCTGTAAACCAAAGCAATGGATCCTATTATGGCCTAGGGTCCCGTCTGGTTCAATCTTCTTCTCTGGGGACATCCATCTATGGTATGAGTGGAGGTAGATGCTCAGCTGTTGTCAGACCGCCCTTGTTTGTCCCGGGCGACCTACATTATTGGGATGGCCTCAGGGATTTGGCGGTTTCTCTTAATTTGTACAATTTTGGACAATGGAATGGGCAGAATTCCCATGGATTGGTAGGCACAGTCCTAATGTGTGGCTCCAGGGGCCCCAGCATTGAGGGAGTGTGGCCTAGGAGTTGAGGACAGAAGTCTGAAAACACAAACTCAGCTTAGGTTTGGGGACGTAGGTATGGCAGGCCCACTCTACAGTCCATGAGAATAAGTATTCAGAATATGAAGAAAGTGCGAATCTGAGGCGCTTGCTCAGTCTTTTGTCTCTGGATTTTGTATCAGCGGTGGCCGTGGAATGTCGGGGAGGCCTCATGGGCCATGGACGAATCTTCCTCTCTGAGGATTCGGCCCGATTCCCAATTGTTTTTGGTCAATCCGTGGGATGGGAGGACTCCTTTCAGTTTTGTTACCTCATGTGTCCCACCAAAAAAGGAATTCCAAAGCAAAGCCGTGGGGAAGACTGAAGGGACAACCCGAACTATGGTTAAAAATTGGGGCCTAGGGGCATGGCAAGCCCAATATGCTATCTCTTCATCCAGCCACTGAGAGGCCTTACTTGAGGACTGGGCTCAGGCTGAGAGTCACAATGAGTGTTTGGGACCCATATGGCCAGCGAGTATGGGTGGGGCCTCATGGGCCACTCTGGTTTCAACTACACTGAACGTTGGAAAACATGCCAACCACAAGGTTTCTTGCCATGGGGAAGGAGTTCTGATTTCTGCATCACGTTCAACCCTGGGCAGTGATTGTAGATAAGGTCTAGGTTCTGAAGCCTGAAAACCGAGGTTGGGAACAGATGACGACCTAAGGCCATGGAGCCTTTATGTGCTCAGTCTGCGGCCACCTGTCTGGGTGGGGCCAGGAGGTCCAGGCTCAGGCTGTGTCAGAAAAGGCATTAGTGCCCTGGTCAGCCTATGTATTTGGGGTACAGCCAAGGTAGGTACAGGTTGATCCTCATTAGGGGTTACTGGGTAGCCCCAGAGGGCAATGTTTTTCTTCTGGGGGCAGGCAGAGTGCTGCATTGTAGTTCTGGATTGCCAAACTGGAGGGCTTGTGGGCCAGTAGTCTGAGGACAGAAGTCTGAAAACACAAGCTAGGCTTCGGTTTCTGGGTGGGGACATGGCGGCACAATCTACAGACCTGAATCCATATCTCGTGCATCTGAAGTCAGGGCGAGGATCAGACGATCGCTCAGGTTGGAGTTTCTGTCCCTGATGGCCGCTTCATGAAGGGGGGCATCACGAGCCATGGGGGTTTACCCACGATGGGAGTTGTGAGCAGCTACAAACTGCAAAGAGTCTTCTGCAGGACAATTGAGACCTGTTGTTTGGGGCCAGGCCATTATTCTGAGCAGAGTTCTAAGGATGGATTGCTGGGTAGCCCACCTCGCATTCCCATTGTCTCCAAGCAACCAGACATTTAGATCTGCTGGATCTCGGGGAGCAACTTAGGAGGCTGAGTTTAAGTGGACTCTCCTGTGGATGGGTCCTAATGTGCTTTTGTGTCTATGGAGACCTTGGAATGAAGCGGTGGCACCGGGACCCTGAAGTATTCTCCTAAGCTTTTGACGTAGATCCCATTCACAAGTTTCCTTGTGGAGACGAAATTTGTTCTGATGGGTGCCTCAGGAAACCCCCTATGCTGGTATTGGACTCCAGGCTTTTGAGGAGACATGCTTGTAAACCAAAGTAATGGATCCTATTATGGCCTAGGGTCCTGTCTGGTTCAATCTTCTTCTCTGGGGATATCCATCTATGGAATGTGTGGAGGTAGATGCTCACCTGGTGTCAGACCACCCTTGTTTGACCCCGGAGACCTACACTATGGGGATGGCCTCGGGGACTTTTGAGAGTTCTCCTAATTTGTACGATTTGGGACAATCGATTGGGCAGAATTTCCATGGATTGGGTAGGCACAGTCCTAATGTGTGGCTCCAGGGGGCCCCGCCTGGAGGGTGTGTGGCCCAGGACTTTGAGGACAGAAGTCTGAAAACACAAACTCAGCTTAGGTTTGGGGACGTTGGTATGGCAGGGCCAAGCTACAAACCATGAGAAGAACTCTTCAGGATATGAAGAAAGAGCGAGTCTGAGGCACTTGCTCAGGCTTTTGTCACTGGATTTTGTATCAACGATGGCCGTGGAATATGGGGAGGCCTCATGGGTCATGGACGAATCTTCCTCTCTGTGGATTTGGACCGGTCCAAATTGTTTTTCGTCAATCTGTGGGATGTGAGGTCTTTCAGGTTTATTACTTCAGGTGTCTGAACAAAAGAGGAATTCCAAAGCAGAGCCCTGGGGAAGCATGAAGGAACAACCCAAACTATGGTTAAAAATTGGGGCCTAGGGGCATGGCAGGCCCAATATGCTGTCTCTTCATCCAGCCACTTAGAGGCCTTACTTGAGGACTGTGCTCAGGCTGAGGGTCACAATGTGTGTTTGTGACCAATGTGGCCCGAGAGCATGGGCGGGGCCTCATGGGCCACACTGGTTTCAACTACACTGGACTTTGGACAACATGTCAATCATACGGTCTCTTGCCATGGGGAAGGTGTTCTGATTTCTGCATCATTTTCAACCCTGGGCAGTGGTTGGAGATAAGGCCTAGGTTCTGAACCTGAAAAACCGCAGTTGGGAAGAGATGACGACCTAAGGCCATGGCGGGTCTGATATGCTCAGTGTGCAGTCAGCTGCCTGGGTTTGGTCAGGTGGTTCCGGCACAGGTTGTCAGAGAGTGCATTAGTGCCCAGGTTAGACTATATAATTTGGGTATAGTCGAGTGCCGTGTAGGTGTATCCTCATTTGAGGTGCCTGGGCTGCTCATTAGGCATGATATTTTTTCTAGAGGGCAGGCAGATTGCTGCATTGTGGGTCCGGAATTGCCAAACTTGAGGGCTTCTGGGCCCGGAGTGTGAGGACAGAAGTCTGAGAACACAAGCTAGACTTGGGCCTCAGGCCGAGGGCACGGAAGGTACCACCTGCAGATCTGAACCAATATCTCAAGCATCTGAAGTCATGGCGAGGATCAGACCCTGGCTCAGGTTGGAGTTTGTGTGCATGACTGCCCCTTCATAAACGGAGCGGAATCTCAAGGCCATGGAGGTTTTGCCACGTTGGGAGTTGTGGGATGCCCCCTTCAAAAATTCCTTCTGCGGGACAACTGAGACCTGTTGGGCAGCGCCAGGACATCCCATATGGAATGACTCCAGAGCACCGTTGGAGGATGGATGCCAGGGAAGCCCGCCTCGCATTACAATTGTCTCCTAGCAACAAGACAGTTGAGATCGGATGGCTCTGCGGGAGCAACTGGGTGTGGCTGAGTTGAAATTGACTTTCCTGACGGTGGGGTCTAATGTGTGTTTGTGTCCATGAGGGCCTTGGAATTGGGTGGTGGCACCGGGACCCTGAAGTATTCTCCTAAGCTTTTGACATAGCTCCCATGCACAAGTTTCCTTTTGGAGACGAAATTTGTTCTGATGGGTGCCTCAGTAAACCCCTTATGCTGGTATTGGAATCCAGGCTTTTGAGGAGACATGCCTGTAAACCAAAGCAATGGATCCGATTATGGCCTAGGGTCCTGTTTGGTTCAATCTTCTTATCTGGGGATATCTATCTATGGAATGAGTGCAGGTAGATGCTCACCTGGTGTCAGACCGCCCTTGTTTGTCCCCGGAGACCTACACTATTGGGATGGCCTCGGGACTTTGGAGAGTTCTCCTAATTTGTACGATTTTGGACAATGGAATGCGTGGAATTGCCATGGATTGGGTAGGCACAGTCCTAATGTGTGGCTCCATGGGCCCCAGCCTGGAGGGAGTGTGGCCCAGGACTTTGAGGACAGAAGTCTGAAAACACAAACTCAGATTAGGTTTGGGGACGTAGGTATGGCAGGCCCAATCTAAAAACCATAGAAGAACTCTTCAGGATATGAAGAACGAGCGAGTCTGAGGCACTTGCTCAGGCTTTTGATCTGGACGTTGTATCAACGATGGCCGTGGAATGTGGGGGGGCCTCATGGGCCATGAATGAATCTTCCTCTCTGTGGATTTGAACCGTTCCCAATTGTTTTTCGTCAAGCTGTTGGATGTGAGGTCTCCTTTCAGGTTTATTACCTCAGGTGTCTGAACAAAAGAGGAATTCCAAAGCAGAGCCCTGGGGAAGCATGAAGGAACAACCCAAACTATGGTTAAAAATTGGGGCCTAGGGGCATGGCAGGCCCAATATGCTGTCTCTTCATCCAGCCACTTAGAGGCCTTACTTGAGGACTGTGCTCAGGCTGAGGGTCACAATATGTGTTTGTGACCAATGTGGCCCGAGAGCATGGGCGGGGCCTCATGTGCCACACTGGTTTCAACTACACTGGACTTTGGAAAACATGCCAATCACAAGGTCTCATGACATGGGGAAGGTGTTCTGATTTCTGCATCATTTTCAACCCTGGGCAGTGGTTGGAGATAAGGCCTAGGTTCTGAACCTGAAAAACCACAGTTGGGAAGTGATGACGACCTAAGGCCATGGCGGGTCTGATATGCTCAGTGTACGGTCAGCTTCCTGGGTGTTATTCAGGAGTTTCTGGCTCAGGTTGTGTCAGACAGTGCATTAGTGCCCAGGTTAGTCTATATAATTTGGGTAGAGTCGAGTGCTGTGAAGTTTTATCCTTATTTGAGGTGCCTGGGCAGCTCATTAGGCAAGATATTTTTTCTAGAGGGCAGGAAGAGTGCTGCATTGTGGGTCCGGAATTGCCAAACGTGAGGGCTCAGGGCCACGAGTGTGAGGACAGAAGTCTGAGAAACAAGCTAGACCAGGGCTTCAGGCCGAGGGCACGGCAGGTACCCCCTGCTGTCTGAAACAATATCTCAAGCATCTGAAGTCACGAGGAGGAACATACGTTGGCTCAGGTTGAAGTTTCTGTGCATGACAGACCCTTCATGAACAGAGATGAATCTGAAGGCCATGGAGGATTTCCCACGTTGGGAGTTGTGTGATGCCCCCTACAAGGATTCCTTCTGCGGGACAATTGAGACCTGTTGGGCAGCTCCAAAACATCCCATATGGAATGACTCCAGAGCACCGTTGGAGGATGGATGCCAGGGAAGCCCGCCTCGCATTCCAATTGTCTCCTAGCATCAAGAGAGTTGAGATCGGATGGCTCTGCGAGAACAACCGGGGTGTCTGAGTGAAATGGAATTACCTAAGCATGGGGCCTAAAGTGTGTTTGTGTCCATGAGGACCTTGGAATGGAGCGGTGGCACCGGGATTCTGAATTATTCTCCTAAGATTTTGACATAAGTCCCATACACAAGTATCCTCGTGGAGACGAGATTTTTTCTGATAGGTGCCTCAGGAAACTCCCTATACTTGTATTGGAATCCAGGCTTTTGAGGAGACATGCCTGCAAACCAAAGCAATGGATCCGATTATGGCCTAGGGTCCTGTCTGGTACCATATCCTTCTCTGGGGACATCCATCTATGGTATGAGTGGAGGTAGATGCTCAGCTGGTGTCAGACCGCCCTTGTTTGTCCACTGAGACGTACATATTGGTATGGCCTCGGAGACTTTGGAGGGTTCTCCGAATTTGTACAACTTTGGACAATGGAATGGGCAGAATTCCCAATAATGGGGTAGGCACAGTCCTAATGTGTGGCTCCAGGGTCCCCAGCCTGGAGGATGTGTGGCCCAAGACTTTGAGGACAGAAGTATGAAAACACAAACTCAGCTTAGGTTTGGGGACGTAGGTATGGCAGGCCCAATCTACAAACCATGAGAAGAACTCTTCAGGATATGAAGAAAGAGCGAGTCTGAGGCTCTTGCTCAGGCTTTGGTCTCTGGATTTTGTGTCAACAATGGCCGTGGAATGTGGGGAGACCTCATGGGCCATGGACGAATCTTCCTCTCTGTGGATTTGGCCCGGTCCAAATTATTTTTCGTCAATCTGTGGGATGGGAGGTCTCCTTTCAGGTTTGTTACCTCAGGTTTCCCAACCAAAGAGGAATTCCAAAGCAGAGCCCTTGGGAAGAGTGAAGGGACAACCCAAATTATGGGTAAAATTTGGGGCCTAGGGGCATGGCAGTCCCCATATGCTATCTCTTCATCCAGCAACTGAGAGGCCTTACTTGAGGACTGGGCTCAGGCTGAGGGTCACAATGTGTTTTTGTGACCAATATGGCCCGCGAGCTTGTGCGGGGCCTCATGGGCCACACTGGTTTCATCTACACTGAACTTTGGAAAACATGCCAATCACAAGGACTCTTGCCATGGGGAAGGAGTTCTGATTTCTTCATCATTTTCAACCCTGGGTAGTGGTTGGAGATAAGGTCTAGGTTCTGAATCCTGAAAACCGCAGTTGGCAAGAGATGATGTCCTAAGGCCATGGTGGGTCTGATGTGCTCAGTGTGTGATCAGCTGCCTGGTTTTTGGTCAGGAGGTTCGGGCTCAGGTGGTGTCAGACAGTGCATTTGTGCGCAGGTTAGACTATATTATTTGGGTAGAGTCGAGTGCCGTGTAGGTTGATCCTCATTTGAGGAGCCTGGGCAGCTCATTAGGCAAGATATTTTTTCTAGAGGGCAGGTAGAGTGCTGCATTCTGGGTCGGGAATTGCCAAACTTGAGGGCTTCTGGGCCAGTTGTGAGAGGACAGAAGTCTGAGAACACAAGCTAGACTTGGCTTAACGAGGGCAAGGCAGGTACCCCCTGCACATCTGAGCTAATATCTCATGCATCTGAAGTCACGGCGAGGATCAGACGTTGGCTCAGGTTGTAGTTTCTGTGCATGACTGCCCCTTCATGAACGGAGTGGAATCTCAAGGCCATGGAGGTTTTCCCACGTTGGGAGTTGTGGGATGCCCCCTTCAAGAATTCCTTCTGCGGGACAATTGAGACCTGTTGGGCAGCTCCAAAAATCCCATACGGAATGACTCCAGAGCACCGTTCGAGGATGGATGCCAGGGAAGCCCGCCTCGAATTCCAATTGTCTCCAGCAACAAGACAGTCGAGATTGGATGGCTCTGCGGGACAACCGGGTTGGCTGAGTTGAAATGGACATTCCTGAGCATGGGGCCTAATGTGTGTTTGTGCCCATGAGGACCTTGGAATGGGGCGGTGGCACCGGGACTCTGAAGTATTCTCCTAATATTTTGACATAGGTCCCATGCACAAGTTTTCTCGTGGAGATGAGATTTTTTCTGATGGGTGCCTCAGGAAACCCCCTATGCTGGCATCGGAATCCAGGATTTTGAGGAGACATGCCTGTAAACCAAAGCAATGGATCCGATTATGGCCTAGGGTCCTGTCTGGTTCCATCTCCTTCTCTGGGGACATCCATCTATGGTATGAGTGGAGGTAGATGCTCAGCTGGTGTCAGACCGCCCTTGTTTGTCCACAGAGGCCTACATATTGGGATGGCCTCGGGGAATTTGGAGGGATCTCCTAATTTGTACAATTTTGGACAATGGAATGTGCAGAATTCCCATGCATGGGGTAAGCCCAGTCCTAATGTGTCACTCCAGTGGCCCCAGCCTGGAGGGTGTGTGGTCCAGGACTTTGAGGACAGAAGTCTGATAACACAAACTCAGCTTAGGTTTGGGGACGTAGGTATGGCAAGCCCAATCTACAAACCATGAGAAGAACTCTTCAGGATATGAAGAAAGAGCGAGTCTGAGGGACTTGCTCAGGCTTTGGTCTCTGGATTTTGTGTCAACGATGGCCGTGGAATGTGGGGAGGCCTCATGGGCCATGGACGAATCTACCTCTCTGTGTATTTGGCCCGGTCCCAATTGTTTTTCGTCAATCTGTGGGATGGGAGGTCTCCTTTCAGGTTTGTTACCTCAGGTGTCCCAACAAAGAGAAATTCCAAGCAGAGCCCTGGGGAAGAGTGAAGGGACAACCCAAACTATGGTTAAAATTTGGGGCCTAGGGGCATGGCAGGCCTCATATGCTGTCTCTTCATCCACCCACTGAGAGGACTTACTTGAGGACTGGGCTCAGGCTGGGGGTCACAATGTGTGTTTGTGAACAATGTCGTCACGAGCATGGGCGGGGCCTCATGGGCCACACTGGTTTCAACTACACTGAACTTTGGACAATATGCCAATCACAAGGTCTCTTGCCATGGGGAAGGAGTTCTGATTTCTGCATCATATTCAACCCTGGGCAGTGGTTGGAGTTAAGGTCTAGGTTCGGAAGCCTGAAAACCGCAGTTGGGAAGAGATGATGACCTAAGGCCATGGTTGGTCTGAAGTGCTCAGTGTGCGGTCAGCTGCCTGGTTGTTGGTCAGCAATTTCGGGCACAGGTTGTGTCAGAAAGTGCATTATTGCCCAGGTCAGACCATATAATTTGGGTAGAGTCGAGTGCCGTGTAGGTTGATCCTCATTTGAGGTGCCTGAGCAGCTCATTAGGCAAGATATTTTTTCTAGAGGGCAGGCAGAGTGCTGCATTGTGGGTCCGGAATTGGAAAACATGAGGGCTTCTGGGCCAGTAGTGTGAGTACAGAAATCTGAGAACACAAGCTAGACTTTGACTTCAGGCCGAGGGTAAGGCAGGTACCCCTTGCACATCTGAACCAATATCTCATGCATCTGAAGTCACGTCGAGGATCAGACGTTGGCTCAGGTTGTAGTTTCTGTGCATGACTGCCCCTTCATGAACGGAGAGTAATCTGAAGGCCATGGAGGTTTTCCCACGTTGGGAGTTGTGGGATGCCCCCTTCAAGGATTCCTTCTGCGGGAAAATTGAGACCTGTTGGGCAGCTCCAAAACATCCCGTATGGAATGACTCCAGAGCACCGTTGGAGGATATATGCCAGGGAAGCCCGCCTCGCATTCCAATTGTCTCCTAGCAAAAAGACAGTTGAGATCAGATGGCTCTGCGGGAGCAACCGGGGTTGCTGAGTGAAATGGACTTTCCTAAGCATGGGGCCTAATGTGTGTTTGTGTCCATGAGGACCTTGGAATGGAGCGGTGGCACCGGGACTCTGAAGTATTCTCCTAAGATTTTGACATAAGTCCCATGCACAAGTTTCCTCGTGGAGACGAGATTTTTTCTGATAGGTGCCTCAGGAAACCCCCTATGCTGGTATTGGAATCCAGGCTTTTGAGGAGACATGCCTGTAAACCAAAGCAATGGATCCGATTATGGCCTAGGGTCCTGTCTGGTACCATATCCTTCTCTGGGGACATCCATCTATGGTATGAGTGGAGGTAGATGCTCAGCTGGTTCAGACCGCCCTTGTTTGTCCACTGAGACGTACATATTGGTATGGCCTCGGGGATTTTGGAGGGTTCTCCTAATTTGTACAATTTTGGACAATGGAATGGGCAGAATTCCCATGCATGGGGTAGGCACAGTCCTAATGTGTCACTCCAGTGGCCCCAGCCTGGAGGGTGTGTGGTCCAAGACTTTGAGGACAGAAGTCTGATAACACAAACTCAGCTTAGGTTTGGGGATGTAGGTATGGCAAGCCCAGTCTACAAACCATGAGAAGAACTCTTCAGGCTATGAAGAAAGAGCGAGTCTGAGGGACTTGCTCAGGCTTTGGTCTCTGGATTTTGTGTCAACAATGGCCGTGGAATGTGGGGAGGCCTCATGGGCCATGGACGAATATACCTCTCTGTGTATTTGGCCCGGTCCCAATTGTTTTTCGTCAATCTGTGGGATGGGAGGTCTCCTTTCAGGTTTGTTACCTCAGGTGTCCCAACCAAAGAGGAATTCCAAAGCAGAGCCCTGGGGAAGAGTGAAGGGACAACCCAAACTATGGTTAAAATTTGGGGCCTAGGGGCATGGCAGGCCTCATATGCTGTCTCTTCATCCACCCACTGAGAGGACTTACTTGAGGACTGGGCTCAGGCTGAGGGTCACAATGTGTGTTTGTGAACAATGTGACCCACAAGCATGGGCGGGGCCTCATGGGCCACACTGGTTTCAACTACACTGAACTTTGGACAATATGCCAATCACAAGGTCTCTTGCCATGGGGAAGGAGTTCTGATTTCTGCATCATATTCAACCCTGGGCAGTGGTTGGAGTTAAGGTCTAGGTTCGGAAGCCTGAAAACCGCAGTTGGGAAGAGATGATGAACTAAGGCCATGGTTGGTCTGATGTGCTCAGTGTGCGGTCAGCTGCCTGGTTGTTGGTCAGCAATTTCGGGCACAGGTTGTGTCAGAAAGTGCATTATTGCCCAGGTCAGACCATATAATTTGGGTAGAGTCGAGTGCCGTGTAGGTTGATCCTCATTTGAGGTGCCTGAGCAGCTCATTAGGCAAGATATTTTTTCTAGAGGGCAGGCAGAGTGCTGCATTGTGGGTCCGGAATTGGAAAACTTGAGGGCTTCTGGGCCAGTAGTGTGAGTACAGAAATCTGAGAACACAAGCTAGACTTTGACTTCAGGCCGAGGGTAAGGCAGGTACCCCTTGCACATCTGAACCAATATCTCATGCATCTGAAGTCACGTCGAGGATCAGATGTTGGCTCAGGTTGTAGTTTCTGTGCATGACTGCCCCTTCATGAACGGAGAGTAATCTGAAGGCCATGGAGGTTTTCCCACGTTGGGAGTTGTGGGATGCCCCCTTCAAGGATTCCTTCTGCGGGAAAATTGAGACCTGTTGGGCAGCTCCAAAACATCCCGTATGGAATGACTCCAGAGCACCGTTGGAGGATGAATGCCAGGGAAGCCCGCCTCGCATTCCAATTGTCTCCTAGCAAAAAGACAGTTGAGATCAGATGGCTCTGCGGGAGCAACCGGGGTTGCTGAGTGAAATGGACTTTCCTAAGCATGGGGCCTAATGTGTGTTTGTGTCCATGAGGACCTTGGAATGGGGCGGTGTACCGGGGATCTCAAGTATTCTCCTAAGATTTTTACATAGGTCCCATGCACAAGTTTCCTCGTGGAGACGAGATTTTTTCTGATGGGTGCCTCAGAAAACCCCATATGCTGTTATTGGAATCCAGGATTTTGAGGAGACATGCCTGTAAACCAAAGCAATGGATCCGATTATGGCCTAGGGTCCTGTCTGGTTCCATCTCCTTCTCTGGGGAAATCCATCTATGGTATGAGTGGAGGTAGATGCTCAGCTGGTGTCAGACCGCCCTTGTTTGTCCACAGAGGCCTACATATTGGGATGGCCTAGGGGAATTTGGAGGGCTCTCCTAATTTGTACAATTTTGGACAATGGAATGGGCAGAATTCCCATGCATGGGGTAGGCACAGTCCTAATGTGTGGCTCTAGGGGCCCCAGCCTGGAGGGTGTGTGGCCCAGGACTTTGAGGACAGAAGTCTGAAAACACAAACTCAGCTTAGGTTTGGGGACGTAGGTATGGCAGGCCCAAGCTACAAACCATGTGAAGAACTCTTCAGGATATGAAGAAAGAGCGAGTCTCAGGCGCTTGCTCAGGCTTTGGTCTCTGGATTTTTTGTCAACGATGGCCGTGGAATGTGGGGAGGCCTCATGGGCCATGGACGAATCTTCCTCTCTGTGGATTTCGCCCGGTCCCAATTGTTTTTCGTCAATCTGTGGGATGGGAGGTCTCCTTTCAGGTTTGTTAACTCAGGTGTCCCAACCAAAGAGGAATTCCAAAGCAGAGACCTGGGGAAGAGTGAAGGGACAACCCAAATTATGGTTAAAAATTGGGGCCAAGGGGCATGGCAGGCCCAATAGGCTGTCTCATCATCCAGCCACTGAGAGGCCTTACATGAGGACTGGGCTCAGGCTGAGGGTCACAATGTGTGTTTGTGACCAATGTGGCCCGCAAGCATGGGCGGGGCCCCATGGGCCACACTGGTTTCAACTACACTGAACTCTGGACTACATGCCAATCACAAGGTCTCTTGCCATGGCGAAGGAGTTCTGATTTCTGCATCATTTTCAACCCTGGGTAGTGGTTGGAGATAAGGTCTAGGTTCTGAGTCCTGAAAACCACTGTTGGGAAGAGATGAAGACCTAAGGCCATGGTGGGTCTGATGTGCTCAGTGTGTGGTCAGCTGCCTGGTTGTTGGTCAGGAGGTTCGGGCTCAGGTTGTGTCAGACAGTGCATTAGTGCCCAGGTTAGACTCTATAATTTGGGTACAGTTGAGTGCCGTGTAGGTTGATCCTCATTTGAGGTGCCTTGGCAGCTCATTAGGCAAGATATTTTTTCTAGAGGGCAGGCAGAGTGCTGGATTGTGGGTCCGGAATTGCCAAACTTGAGGGCTTCTGGTTCAGTAGTGTGATTACTGAAGTCTGAGAACACAATCTAGACTTGGGCTTCAGGCCGAGGGCAAGGCAGGTACCCCCTGCACATCTGAACCAATATCTCATGCTTCTGAAGTCACGGCGAGAATCAGACGTTGGCTCAGGTTGTAGTTTCTGTGCATGACTGCCCCTTCATGAACGGAGAGGAATCTCAAGGCCATGGAGGTTTTCCCACGTTGGGAGTTGTGGGATGCCTTCTTCAAGGATTCCTTCTGCGGGACAATTGAGACATGTTGGCAGCTCCAACACATCCCATATAGAATGACTTTAGAGCACCGTTCTAGGATGGATGCCAGGGAAGCCCGCCTCGCATTCCATTTGTCTCCTAGCAACAAGACAGTTGATATCGGATGGCTCTGCGGGAGCAACCGGGGTGGCTGAGTTGAAATGGACTTTTCCGTGCATGGGGCCTAATGTGTGTTTGTGTCCATGAGGACCTTGGAATGGGGCGGTGGCACCGGGACTCTGAAGTATTCTCCTAATATTTTGACATAGGTCCCATGCACAAGTTTCCTCGTGGAGACGAGGTTTTTTCTGATGGGTGCCTCAGGAAACCCCCTATGCTGGTATAGGAATCCATGATTTTGTGGATTCATGCCTGTAAACCAAAGCAATGGATCCGATTATGGCTTCGGGTCCTGTCTGGTTCCATCTCCTTCTCTGGGGACATCCATCTATGGTATGAGTGGAGGTAGATGCTCAGCTGGTGTCAGACCGACCTTGTTTGTCCACAGAGACCTAGTATTGGGATGGCCTCGGGGATTTTGGCGGGTTCTCCTAATTTGTACAATTTTGGACAATGGAATGGGCAGAATTACCATACATGGGGTAGGCACAGTCCTAATGTGTGGCTCCAGGGGCCCCAGCCTGGAGGGTGTGTCCCAGGACTTTGAGGACAGAAGTCTGAAAACACAAACTCAGCTTAGGTTTGGGGACGTAGGTATGGCAGGCCCAATCTACAAACCATGAGAAGAAGTCTTTAGGTTATGAAGAAAGAGCGAGTCTGAGGCGCTTGCTCAGGCTTTGGTCTCTGGATTTTTTGTCAACGATGGCCGTGGAATGAGGGGAGGCCTAATGGGCCATGGACGAATCTTCATCTCTTGGCATTTGGCCCGGTCCCAATTGTTTTTCGTCAATCTGTGGGATGGGAGGTCTCCTTTCAGGTTTGTTACCTCAGGTGTCCCAACCAAAGAGGAATTCCAAAGCAGAGCCCTGCCCTGGGGAAGAGTGAGGGGACAACCAAAACTATGGTTAAAATTTGGGGCCTAGGGGCAGGGCAGGCCCAATATGCTGTCTCTTCATCCAGCCACTGAGAGGCCTTACTTGAGGACTGGGCTCCGGGTGAGGGTCACAATGTGTTTGTGACCAATGTGGCCCGCGAACATGGGCGGGGCCTCATGAGCCACACTGGTTTCAACTACACTGGTCTTTGGAAATCATGCCAATCACAAGGTCTCTTGCCATGGGGAAGGTGTTCTGATTTCTGCATCTTTTTCAACGCTGAGAAGTGGTTGGAGATAAGGCCTAGGTTCTGAACCTGAAAAACCGCAGTTGGGATGAGATGACGACCTAAGGCCATGGCGGGTCTGATATGCTCAGTGTGCTGTCAGCTTCCTGGGTGTTATTCAGGAGTTTCTGGCTCAGGTTGTGTCAGACAGTGCTTTAGTGCCCAGGTTAGGCTATAAAATTTGGGTAGAGTCGAGTGCCGTGAAGTTTTATCCTCAATGAGGTGCCTGGGCAGCTCATTAGTCAAGATATTATTTATAGAGGGCGTGCAGAGTGCTGCATTGTGGTTCCGGAATTGCCAAACTTGAGGGCTTCTGGGCCACAGATGTGAGGACAGAAGTCTGAGAACACAAGCTAGACCATGGCTACAGGCCGAGGGCACGGCAGGTACCCCCTGCAGATCTGAACCAATATCTGAAGCATCTGAAGTCACGGCGAGGATCAGACGTTGGCTCAGTTTGGAGTTTCTGTGCATGACTGCCCCTTCATGAACGGAGCAGAAACTCAAGGCCATGGAGGTTTTCCCACGTTGGGAGTTGTGGGATGCCCCCTTCAAGGATTCCTTCTGCGGGACAATTGAGACCTGTTGGGCAGCTCCAGGACATCCCATATGGAATGACTCCAGAGCATCGTTGGAGGATGGATGCCAGGGAAGCCCGCCTCGCATTCCAATTGTCTCCTAGCAACAGGACAGTTGAGATTGGATGGCTCTGCGGGAGCAACCGGGATGGCTGAGTTGAAATGGACTTTCCTGAGTATGGGGCTAATATGTGTTTGTGTCCATGAGGGCCTTGGAATGGGGCGGTGGCACCGGGACCCTGAAGTATTCTCCTAAGCTTTTGACGTAGCTCCCATGCACAAGTTTCCTTGAGGAGACGAGATTTGTTCTGATGGGTGCCTCAGGAAACCCCTTATGCTGGTATTGGAATCCAGGCTTTTGAGGAGACATGCCTGTAAACCAAAGCAAAGGATCCGATTATGTCGTAGGGTCCTGTCTGGTTCAATCTTCTTCTCTGGGGATATCCATCTATGGAATGAGTGGAGGTAGATGCTCAACTGGTGTTAGACCGCCCTTGTTTGTCCCCCGAGACCTACACTATTGGGATGGCCTCGGGTACTTTGGAGAGTTCTCCTAATTTGTACGATTTTGGACATCGGAATGGGCAGAATTCCAATGGATTGGGTAGGCACAGTCCTAATGTGTGGCTCCAGGGGCCCCAGCCTGGAGGGTGTGAGGCCCAGGACTTTGAGGACAGAAGTCTGAAAACACAAACTCAACTTAGGTTTGGGGACGTAGGTATGGCAAGCCCAATCTACAAACCATGAGAAGAACTCTTCAGGATATGAAGAAAGAGCGAGTCTGAGGCACTTGCTCAGGCTTTTGTCTCTGGATTTTGTATCAACGATGGCCGTGGAATGTGGGGAGGCCTCATGGGTCATGGACGAATCTTCCTCTCTGTGGATTTGGACCGGCCCCATTGTTTTCGTCAATCTGTAGGATGGGAGGTCTTCTTTCAGGTTTATTACCTCAGGTGTCTGAAAAAGAGGAATTCCAAAGCAGAACCCTGGGAAAGAGTGAAGGGACAACCCAAATTATGGTTAAAAATTGGGGCCTAGGGGCATGGCAGGCCCCATATGCTGTCTCTTCATCCAGCCACTGAGAGGACTTAATTGAGGACTGGGCTCAGGCTGAGGGTCACAATGTGTGTTTGTGACCAATGTGGCACGCGAGCATGGGCGGGGCCTCAAGGGCCACACTGGTTTCAACTACACTGAACTTTGGACAACATGCCAATCACAAGGTCTCTTGCCATGGGGAAGGTGTTCTGATTTTTGCATCATTATCAACCCTTGGCAGTGGTTGGAAATAAGGTCTTGGTTCTGTAGCCTGAAAAACCGCAGTTCTGAAGAGATGACGACCTAAGGCCATGGCGGGTCTGACATTCTCAGTGTACTGTCAGCTGCCTGGGTTTTGGTCAGGAGGTTCTGGCTCAGATTGTGTCATACAGTGCATTAGTGCCCAGGTTATACTATATAATTTGGGTACAGTCGAATGCCGTGTAGGTTTATCCTCATTTGAGGTGCCTGGGCTCCTCATTAGGCAAGATATTTTTTCCAGAGTGCAGGCAGAGTGCTGCATTATTGGTCCGGAATTGCTAAACTTGAGGGCTTCTGGACCACGAGTATGAGGACAGAAGTCTGAGAACACAAGCCTGATTTGGGCTTCAGGCTGAGGGCACGGCAGGTACCCCCTGCAGATCTGAACCAATATCTCAAGCATCTGAAGCCATGGCGAGGATCAGACGTTGGCTCAGTTTGGAGTTTCTGTGCATGACTGCCCCTTCATGAACGGAGCAGAATCTCTAGGCCATGGAGGTTTTCCCACGTTGGGAGTTGTGGGATGCCCCCCTCAAGGATTCCTTCTGCGGGACAAATGAGACCTGTTGGGCAGCTCCAGGACATCCCATATGGAATGACTCCAGAGCACCGTTCGAGGATGGATGCCAGGGAAGACCACCTCAAATTCCAATTGTCTCCTATCAACTAGACAGTTGAGATGGGTGGCTCTGCGGAGGCAACCGGGGTGGCTGAGTTGAAATGGACTTTCCTAGGATGGGGCCTAATGTGTGTTTGTGACCATGAGGGCCTTGGAATGGGGCGTTGTTACCGGGACCCTGAAGTATTCTCCTAAGCTTTTGACGTAGCTCCCATGCACAAATTTCCTTGTGGAGACGAGATTTGTTCTGATGGGTGCCTCAGGAAACCCCTTATGCTGGTATTGGAATCCAGGCTTTTGACGAGACATGCCTGAAAAC
Organism: Mustela nivalis; assembly: GCF_964662115.1. Classification (NCBI taxonomy): domain Eukaryota; kingdom Metazoa; phylum Chordata; class Mammalia; order Carnivora; family Mustelidae; genus Mustela; species Mustela nivalis. The sequence continues at coordinate 38,330 of NW_028135693.1, forward strand.
CAAAGCAATGGATCCGATTATGGCCTAGGGTCCTGTCTGGTTCAATCTTCTTCTCCGGGGATATCCATCTATGGAATGAGTGGAGGTAGATGCTCAACTGGTGTTAGACCGCCCTTGTTTGTCCCCGGAGACCTACACTATTGGGATGGCCTCGGGTACTTTGGAGAGTTCTCCTAATTTGTACGATTTTGGACATCGGAATGGGCAGAATTCCCATGGATTGGGTAGGCACAGTCCTAATGTGTGGCTCCAGCGGCCCCAGCCTGGAGGGTGTGTGGCCCAGTACTTTGAGGACAGAAGTCTGAAAACACAAACTCAGCTTAGGTTTTGGGACGTAGGTATGGCAGGCCCAATCTACAAACCATGAGAAGAACTCTTCAGGATATGAAGAAAGAATTAATCTGAGGCGCTTGCTCAGGCTTTTGTCTCTGGATTTTGTATCAATGATGGCCGTGGAATGTGGGGAGGCCTCATGGGTCATGGACGAATCTTCCTCTCTGTGGATTTGGCCCGCCCCATTGTTTTCATCAATCTGTAGGATGGGAGGTCTCCTTTCAGGTTTATTACCTCAGGTGTCCGAAAAAGAGGAATTCCAAAGCAGAGCCCTGGGAGAGTGAAGGGACAACCCAAATTATGGTAAAAAATTCGGGCCTAGGGGCATGGCAGGCCCAATATGCTGTCTCTTCATCCAGCCACCGAGAGGCCTTACTTGAGAACTGGGCTCAGGCTGAGGGTCACAATGTGTGTTTGTGAACAATGTGGCCCACGAGCATGGGCGGGGCCTCATTGGCCACATTGGTTTCAACTACACTGGAATTTGGACAACATGCCAATCACAAGTTCTCTTGCCTAGGGGAAGGTGATCTGATTTCTGCATCATTTTCAACCCTGGGCATTTTTTGGAGTTAAGGTCTAGTTTCTGAACCCTGAAAAACCGCATTTGGGAAGAGATGACAACCTAAGGCCATGGAGGGTCTGTTATGCTCAGTGTGCAGTCAGCTGCATGGGGTTTGATCAGGAGGTTCTGGCTCAGATTGTGTCAGACAGTGCATTAGTGCTCAGGTGAGACTCTATATTTTGGGTACAGTCGAATGCCGTGTAGGTTTATCCTCATTTGAGGTGTCTTGGCAGCTCATTAGGCAAGATATTTTTGCCGAGGGCATTCAGAGTGCTGCATTGTGGGTCCGGAATTGCCAAACATGACGGCTTTTGAGCCACGAGTGTGAGAACAGAAGTCTGAGAACACAAGCCTGATTTGGGCTTCAGGCCGAGGGCACGGCAGGTACCCCCTGCAGATCTGAACCAATATCTCAAGCATCTGAAGTCAAGGCGGTGATCAGACGTTGGCTCTGGTTGGAGTTTCTGTGCATGACTGCCCCTGATGAACGGAGCGGAATCGCAAGGCCATGGAGGTATTCCCACTTTGGGAGTTGTGGGATGCCCCCTTCAAGGATTCCTTCTGCGGTTCCATTGAGACCTGTTGGGCAGCTTCAGTACATCTCATATGGAATGACTCCAGAGTACCATTGGAGGATGGATGCCAGGGAAGCCCGCCTCACATTCCAATTGTCTCCTAGCAACAAGACAGTTGAGATCGGATGGCTCTGCGGGAGCAACCGGGGTGGCTGAGTTGAAATGGACTTTCATGAGGATGGGGCCTAATGTGTGTTTGTTTCCATGAGGGCCTTGGAATGGGGCGTTGGCACCGGGACCCTGAAGTATTCTCCTAAGCTTTTGACGTAGCTCCTATGCACAAGTTTTCTTGTGGAGACGAGATTTGTTCTGATGGGTGCCTCAGGAAACCCCCTATGCTGGTATTGGAATCCAGGCTTTTGAGGAGACATGCCTGTAAACCAAAGCAATGGATCCGATTATGTCGTAGGGTCCTGTCTGGTTCAATCTTCTTCTCTGGGGATATCCATCTATGGAATGAGTGGAGATAGATGCTCAGCTGGTGTCAGACCACCCTTGTTTGTCCCCGAGACCTACACTATAGGGATGGCCATGGGGAATTTGGAGATTTCTCCTAATTTGCACGATTTTGGACAATGGAATGGGCAGAATTCCCATGGATTGGGTAGGCACTGTCCTAATGTGTGGCTCCAGGGGACCCAGCCTGGAGGGTGTGTTGCCCAGGACTTTGAGGACAGAAGTCTGAAAACACAAACTCAGCTTAGGTTTGGGGACGTAGTATGGCAGGCTCAATCTATAAACCATGAGAAAAACTCTTCAGGATATGAAGAAAGAGCGAATCTGAGGCGCTTGCTCAGGATTTTGTCTCTGGATATTGTATCAACGATGGCCGTGGAATGTGGGAAGGCCTCATGGGCCATGAACGAAACTTCCTCTCTGTGGATTTGGCCAAGTCCAAATTGTTTTTCGTCAATCTGTGGGATGGGAGGTCTCCTTTCAGGTTTTTTATGTCAGGTGTCCCAACTAAGAGGAATTCCAAGGGAGAGCCCTGGGGAAGAGTGAAGAGACAACCCAAACTATGGTTAAAAATTGGGGCCTAGGTGCATGGCAGTCCCAATAGCTGTCTCTTTTCTAGCCACTGAGAGTCCTTACTTGAGGACTGGGCTCAGGCTGAGGGTTCCAATATGTGTTTGTGGCCAATGTGCCCCGCAAGCATGGGCCACACTGGTTTCAACTACACTGAAGTTTGGACAACATACTAATCATAAGGATTCTTGCCATGGGGAAGGAGTTGTGATTTCTGCATCCTTTTCAACACTGGGCATTGGTTGGAGATAAGGTCTAGGTTCTGAAGTCTGAAAACTACCGTTGGGAAGAGATGACGACCTAAGTCCATGGCGGGTCTGATGTGCTCAGTGTGCGGTCAGCTGCCTGGGTGTTGGTCAGAAAGTTCGGGCTCAGGTTGTGTCAGACAGTGCATTAGTGCCCAGGTTAGACTCTATAATATGGGTACAGTCGAGTGCCGTGTAGTTTGTTCCGCATTTGAGGTGCCTAGGCTGCAAATTAGGCAAGATATTATTTCTAGAGGGCAGGCACAGTGCTGCATTGTGGGTCCGGAATTGCCAAACTTGAGGGCTTCTGGGCCAGGCGTGTGAGGACAGGAGTCTGAAAACACAAGCTAGACTTGGGCTTCAGGCCGAGGGCACGGCAGGTACCACCTGCAGATCTGAACCGATATCTCATGCATCAGATGTCACAGCGAGGTTCAGACTTGGCTCAGGTGGAGTTTCTGTGCATGACTGCCCCTTCATGAACGGAGCGGAATCTCAAGGCCATGGATGTTTTCCCACGTTGGGTGGTGGGATGCCCCCTTCAAGGATTCCTTCTGCGGCACAATTGAGACCTGTTGGGCAGCTGCAAAACATCCCATATGGAATGACTCCAGAGCACCGTTCGAGGATGGATGCCAGGGAAGCCCGCCTCGCATTCCAATTGTCTTCTAGCAACAAGACAGTTGAGATAGGATGGCTCTGCGGGATCAATCGGGGTGGCTGAGTTGAAATGGACTTTCCTGAGGATGGGGCCTAATGTGTGTTTTTGTGCATGAGGGCCTTGGAATGGGGCGGTGGCACCGGGACCCTGAAGTATTCTCCTAAACATTTGACATAGCTCCCATGCACAGTTTCCTTGTGGAGACGAGATTTGTTCTGATGGGTGCCAAGGGAACCCCCTATGCTTGTCTTGGAATCCAGGCATTTGAAGAGACATGCCTGTAAACCAAAGCAATGGATCCGATTTTGGCCTAGGGTCCTGTCTGTTTCCATCTCCTTCTCTGGGGACATCCATCTATGGTATGAGTGGAGGTAGATGCTCACCTGGTGTCAAACCACCCTTGTTTGTTCCGGGAGACCTACACTATTGGGATGGCCTCGGGGACTTTGGGGGGTTCTCCTAATTTGTACGATTTGGACAATGGAATGGGCAGAATTCCTATTCATTGGGTAGGCACAATCCTAATGGGTGGCTTCAGGGGCCCCAGCCTGGATGGTGTATGGCACAGGATTTTGAGGACAGAAATCTGAAAACAAAAACTCAGCTTAGGTTTTGGGGACGTAGTTATGGCAGGCACAATCTACAAACCATAAGAAGAACTCTTCAGGATATGAAGAAAGAGCGAATCTGAGGCGCTTGCTCAGGCTTTTGTGTCTGGATTTTGTATCAACGATGGCCGTGGAATGTGGGGAGGCCTCATGGGCCATGGACGAATCTTCCTCTCTGTGGATTTGGCCCAGTCCCAATTGTTTTTCGTCAATCTGTGGGATGGGAGGTCTCCTTTCAGGTTTGTTACCTCAGGTGTCCCAACAAAAGAGGAATTCCAAAGCAGAGCCCTGAGGAAGAGTGAAGTGACAACCCAAACTATGGTTAAAAATTGGGGCCTAGGGGCATGGCAGGCCCCATATGCTGTCTCTTCATCCAGCCACTGAGAGGACTTAATTGAGGACTGGGCTCAGGCTGAGGGTCACAATGTGTGTTTGTGACCAATGTGGCACGCGAGCATGGGCGGGGCCTCATGGACCACACTGGTTTCAACAACACTGAACTTTGGACAACATGCCAATCACAAGGTCTCTTGCCATGGGGAAGGAGTTCGGATTTCTGCATTATTTTCAACCCTGGGCATTGGTTGGAGTTAAGGTCTATGTTCTGAAGCCTGAGAAATTGGGAAGAGATGACGACCTAAGGCCATGGCAGGTTGTTGTTCTCAGTGTGCGGTCAGCTGCCTTGGTGTTGGTCAGGAAGTTCGGGCTCATGTTGTGTCAGAAAGTGCATTAGTGCCCAGTTTAGACTGTATAATTTGGGTACAGTCGAGTGCCTGTAGATTGTTCCGCATTTGAGGAGCCTGGGCAGCTCATTAGGCAAGATATTTTTCTAGAGGGCAGGTAGAGTGCTGCATTGGGGCTCCGGAATTGCCAAACGTGAGGGCTTCTGGGCCAGGAGTGTGAGGACAGATGTCTGAGAACTCAAGCTAGACTTGGGCTTCAGGCCGAGGGCCCGGCAGGTACCCCCTGCAATCTGAAACGATATCTCATGCATCAGAAGTAACGGCGAGGATTAGACATTGGCTCTGGTTGGAGTTTCTGTGCATGACTGCCCCTTCATGAACGGAGCGGAATCTCAAGGCCATGGAGGTTTTCCCACGTTGGGAGTTGTGGGATGCCCCCTTCAAGCATTCCTTCTGCGGGACAATTGAGACCTGTTGGGCAGCTCCAGCACATCCCATATGGAATGACTCCAGAGCACCGTTCGAGGATGAATGCCAGGGAAGCCCGCCTCGCATTCCACTTGTCTCCTAGCAACAAGACAGTTGAGATCGAATGGATCTGCGGGAGCAACCGGGGTGGCTATTAAAATGGACTTTCCTGAGGATGGGGCCTAATGTGTGTTTTTGTCCATGAGGGCCTTGGAATGGGGCGGTGGCACCGGGACCCTGAAGTATTCTCCTAAACATTTGACATAGCTCCCATGCACAGTTTCCTTGTGGAGACGAGATTTGTTCTGATGGGTGCCTCAGGAAACCCATTATGCTGTTCTTGGAATCCAGGTATTTGAGGAGACATGCCTGTAAACCAAAGCAATGGATTCAATTTTGGCCTAGGGCCCTGTCTGTTTCCATCTCCTTCTCTTGGGACATCCATCAATGGTATGAGTGGAGGTAGATGCTCACCTGGTGTCAGACCGCCCTTGTTTGTCCCGGGAGACCTACAATATTGAGATGGCCTCGGAGACTTTGGAGGGTTCTCCTACTTTGTACGATTTTGGACAATGGAATGGGCAGAATTCCTATTCATTGGGTAGGCACAGTCCTAATGGGTGGCTTCAGGGGCCCCAGCCTGGATGGTGTAAGGCCCAGGACTTTGAGGACAGAAGTCTGAAAACACAAACTCAGCTTAGGGTTTGGGGAAGTAGGTATGGCATGCCCAGTCTACAAACCATGAGAAGAACTCTTCAGGATATGAATTAAGAGCGAGTCTGAGGCGCCTGCTCAGGCTTTTGTGTCTGAATTTTTATCAACGATGGCCGTGGAATGTGTGGAGGCCTCATGGGCCATGGACGAATCTTCCTCTCTGTGGATTTGGCCCAGTCCCAATTGATTTTCGTCCAAATGTGGGATGGGAGGTATCCTTTCAGGTTTGTTTGTGGCTTGCAGGCATGGGCGGGGCCTCATGGGTCACACTGGTTTCAACTACACTGAAGTTTGGACAATATGCCAATCACAAGGTCTCTTGCCATGGGGAAAGAGTTCTGATTTCTGCATCATTTTCAACCCTGGGCAGTGGTTGGAGATAAGGTCTAGGTTCGGAAGCCTGAAAACCGCAGTTGGGAAGAGATGATGACCTAAGGCCATGGTGAGACTGATGTGCTCAGTGTGCGGTCAGCTGCCTGGTTGTTGGTCAGGAGGTTCGGGCTCAGGGTGTGTAAGACAGTGCATTTGTGCCCAGGTTAGACTCTATAATTTGGGTATAGTCGAGTGCCGTGTAGGTTGATCCTCATTTAAGGTGCCTGGGCAGCTCATTAGGCAAGATATTTTTTCTAGACGGCAGGCAGAGTGCTGCATTGTGGGTCCGGAATTGCCAAACGTGAGGGCTTCTGGGCCAGTAGTATGAGGACAGAAGTCTGAGAACACAAGCTAGACTTGGGCTTCAGGCCAAGGGCAAGGCAGGTACCCCCTGCACATCTGAACCAATATCTCATGCATCTGAAGTCACGGCGAGGATCAGACGTTGGCTCAGGTTGTAGTTTCTGTGCATGACTGCCCCTTCATGAACGGAGAGGAAACTCAAGGCCATGAAGTTTTTCCCACGTTGGGAGTTGTGGGATGCCCCCTTCAAGGATTCCTTCTGCGGGACAATTGAGACCTGTTGGGCAGCTCCAAAACATCCCATATGGAATGACTCCAGAGCACCGTTCGAGGATGGATGCCAGGGAAGCACGCCTCGCATTCCAATTGTCTTCTAGCAACAAGACAGTTGAGATCAGATGGCTCTGCGGGAGCAACCGGGGTGGCTGAGATGAAATGGACATTCCTGAGCATGGGGCCTAATGTGTGCTTGTGTCCATGAGGAACTTGGAATGGAGCGGTGGCACCGGGACTCTGAAGTATTCTCCTAAGATTTTGACATAGGTCCCATGCACAAGTTTCCTCGTGGAGACGAGATTTTTTCTGATGGGTGCCTCAGGAAACAACCTATGCTGGTATTGGAATCCAGGATTTTGAGGAGACATGCCTGTAAACCAAAGCAATGGATCCTATTATGGCCTAGGGACCTGTCTGGTATCATATCCTTCTCTGGGGACATCAATCTATGGTTTGAGTGGACGTAGATACTCAGCTGGTGTCAGACCGCCCTTGTTTTTCCACTGAGACCTACATATTGGGATGGCCTCCGGGACTTTGGAGGGTTCTACTAATTTGTACAATTTGGGACAATTGAATGGGCAGAATTCCCATGCATGGGGTAGGCACAGTCCTAATGTGTCACTCCAGGGGCCCCAGCCTGGAGGGTGTGTGGCCCAGGACTTTGAGGACAGAAGTCTGAAAACACAAACTCAGCTTAAGTTTGGGGACGTAGGTATGGCAGGCCCAATCTACAAACCATGAGAAGAACTCTTCAGGATATGAAGAAAGAGGGAGTCTGAGGCCCTTCTCAGGTTTTGGTCTCTGGATTTTGTGTCAACGATGGCCGTGGAATGTGGGGAGGCCTATAGGCCATGGACAAATCTTCCTTTCTGTGGATTTGGCCCAGTCCCAATTGTTTTCGTCAATCTGTGGGATGGGAGGTCTCCTTTCAGGTTTGTTACCTCGGGTGTCCCAACCAAAGAGGAATTCCAAAGAAGAGCCCTGGGGAAGAGTGAAGGGACAACCCAAACTATGGTTAAAATTTGGGGCCTAGGGGCATGGCAGGCCCCATATGCTGTCTCTTCATCCAGCCACTGAGAGGCCTTACTTGAGGACTGGGCTCAGGCTGAGGGTCACAATGTGTGTTTGTGACCAATGTGGCTTGCGAGCATGGGCGGGGCCTCAAGGGCCACACTGGTTTCAACTACACTGAACTTTGGACAACATGCCAATCACAAGGTCTCTTGCCATGGGGAAGGAGTTCTTATTTCTGCATCATTTTCAACCCTGGGCAGTGGTTGGAGATAAGGTCTATGTTTGGAAGCCTTAAAACCGCAGTTGGGAGAGGTGATGACATAAGGCCATGGTGGGTCTGATATGCTCAGTGTGCGGTCAGCTGCCTGGTTGTTGGTCAGTAGGTTCGGGCTCAGGTTGTGTCAGACAGTGCATTTGTGCCCAGGTTAAACTCTATAATTTGGGTACAGTCGAGTGCCGTGTAGGTTGATCCTCATTTGAGGTGCCTGGGCAACTCATTAGGCAAGATATTTTTTCTCGATGGCAGGCAGAGTGCTGCATTGTGGGCCCGGAATTGGAAAACTTGAGGGATTCTGGGCCAGTAGTGTGAGGACAGAAGTCTGAGAACACAAGCTAGACCATGGCTACAGGCCGAGGGCAAGGCAGGTACCCCCTGCACATCTGAACCAATATGATCATGCATCTGAAGTCACGGCGAGGATCAGACGTTGGCTCAGGTTGTAGTTTCTGTGCATGACTGCCCCTTCATGAACGGAGAGGAATCTCAAGGCCATGGAGGTTTTCCCACGTTGGGAGTTCTTGGATGCCCCCTTCAAGGATTCCTTCTGCGGGACAATTGAGACCTGTTTGGCAGCTCCAAAATATCCCATATGGAATGACTCCAGAGCACCGTTCAAGGATGGATGCCAGGGAAGCCCGCCTCGCATTCCAATTGTCTCCTAGCAACAAGACAGTTGAGATCGGATGGCTCTGCAGGAGCAAACGGGGTGGCTGGGTTGAAATGGACTTTCCTGAGCATGGGGCCTAATGTGCGTTTGTGTCCATTAGGACCTTGGAATGGGGCGGTGGCACCGGGACTCTGACGTATTCTCCTAATATTTTGACAGGTCCCATGCACAAGTTTCCTCGTGGAGATGAGATTTCTTCTGATGGGTGCCTCATGAAACCCCCTATGCTGGTATTGGAATCCAGGCTTTTGAGGAGACATGTCTGTAAACCAAAGCAATGAATCCGATTATGGCCTAGGGTCCTGTCTGGTACCATATCCTTCTCTGGGGACATATCTTGGAATGAGTGGAGGTTGATGCTCAGCTGCTGTCAGACCGCCCTTGTTTGTCCACTGAGACCTACATATTGGGATGGCCTCGGGGACTTTGGAGATTTCTCCTAATTTGTACAATTTTGGACAATGGAATGCGCAGAATTACCATCCATGGGGTAGGCACAGTCCTAATGTGTGGCTCCAGGGGCCCCAGCCTCGAGAGTGTGTGGCCCAGGACTTTGAGGACAGAAGTCTGAAAACACAAACTCAGCTTAGGTTTGGGGACGTAGGTATGGCAGGCCCAATCTACAAACCATGAGAAGAACTGTTCAGCATATGAAGAAAGAGCGAGTCTGAGGCGCTTGCTCAGGCTTTGGTCTCTGGATTTTGTGTCAACGATGGCCGTGGAATGTGGGGAGGCCTCATGGGCCATGGCGAATCTTCCTCTCTGTGGATTTGGCCCGGTCCCAATTGTTCTTCGTCAATCTGTGGGATGGGAGGTCTCCTTTCAGGTTTGTTACCTCAGGTGTCCCAACCAAAGAGGAATTCCAAAGCAGAGCCCTGGGGAAGAGTGAAGGGACAACCCAAACTATGGTTAAAATTTGGGGCCTAGGGGCATGGCAGGCCCCATATGCTGTCTCTTCATCCAGCCACTGAGAGGCCTTACTTGAGGACTGGGCTCAGGCTGAGGGTCACAATGTGTGTTTGTGACCAATGTGGCTCGCGAGCATGGGCGGGGCCTCATGGGCCACACTGGTTTCAACTACACTGAACTTTGGACAACATGCCAATCAAAAGGTCTCTTGCCATGGGGAAGGAGTTCTGATTTCTGCATCATTTTCAACCCTGGGCAGTGGTTGGACATAAGGTCTAGGTTCGGAAGCCTGAAAACCGCAGTTGAGAAGAGATGATGACCTAAGGCCATGGTGGTTCTGATGTGCTCAGTGTGCGGTCAGCTGCCTGGTTTTTGGTCAGGAAGTTCGGGCTCAGGTTGTGTCAGACAGAGCAATTGTGCCCAGGTTAGACTCTATAATTGGGTATAGTGGAGTGCCGTGTAGGTTGATCCTCATTTAAGGTGACTGGGCAGCTCATTAGGTAAGATATTTTTTCTAGTGGGCAGGCACAGTGCTGCATTGTGGGTCCGGAATTGACAAACTTGAGGGCTTCTGGGCCAGTAGTGTGAGGACAGAAGTCTGAGACCACAAGCTAGACTTGGGCTTCAGGCCGAGGGCAAGGCAGGTACCTCCTGCACATCTGAACCAATATCTCATGCATCTGAAGTCACGACGAGGATCAGACGTTGGCTCAGATTGTAGTTGCTGTGCATGACTGCCCCTTCATGAACGGAGAGGAATCTCAAGGCCATGGAGGTTTTCCCACGTTGGGAGTTGTGGGATGCCCCCTTCAAGGATACCTTCTGAGGGACAATTGAAACCTGTTGGGCAGCTCCAAAACATCCCATATGGAATGACTCCAGAGCACCTTTCGAGGATGGATGCCAGGAAAGACCGCCTCGCATTCCAATTGTTTCCTAGTAACAATACAGTTGAGATCGGATGGCTCTGCGTGAGCAACCGGGGTGGCTGAGTTGAAATGGACTTTCCTGAGCATGGGGCATAATGTGTGTTTGTGTCCATGAGGACCTTGGAATGGGGCGGTGGCACCGGGACTCTGAAGTATTCTCCTAAGATTTTGACATAGGTGCAATGTACAAGTTTCCTCGTGGAGACGAGATATTTTCTGATGGGTTCCTCAGGAAACCCCCTCTGCTGGTATTGGAATCCAGGATTTTGTGGATTCATGCCTGTAAAACAAAGCAATGGATCCGATTACGGCCTAGGGTCCTGTCTGGTTCCATCTCCTTCTCTGAGGACATCCATCTATGGTATGAGAGGAGGTAGATGCTCAGCTGGTGTCAGACCGCCCTTGTTTGTCCACTGAGAACTACATATTGGATGGACTCGGGGACTTTGGAGGGTTCTCCTAATTTGTACAATTTTGGACAATGGAATGGGCAGAATTCCCATGCATTGGGTAGGCATTGTCCTAATGTGTGGCTCCAGGGACCCCAGCCTGGAGGGTGTGTGGCCAAGGACTTTGAGACCAGAGGTCTGATAACACAAACTCAGCTTAGGTTTGGGGACGCAGGTATGGCAGGCCCAATCTACAAACCATGAGAAGAACTCTTCAGGACATGAAGAAAGAGCGATTCTGAGGCACTTGCTCAGGCTTTGGTCTCTGGATTTTGTGTCAACGATGGCCGTGGAATGTGGGGAGGCCTCATGGGCCATGGACGAATCTTCCTCTCTGTGGATTTGGCCGGGTCCCCATTGTTTTTCGTCAATCTGTGGGATGGGAGGTCTCCTTTCAGGTTTGTTACCTCAGGTGTCCCAACCAAAGAGGAATTCCAAAGCAGAGCCTTTGGGAATAGTGAAGTGACAACCCAAACTATGGTTAAAATTTGGGGCCTAGGGGCATGGCAGGCCCCATATGCTGTCTCTACATCCATCCACTGAGAGACCTTACTTGAAGACTGGGCTCAGGCTGAGTGTCACAATGTGTGTTTGTGACCAATGTGGCTCGCGAGCATGGGCCGGGCCTCATGGGCCACATTGGTTTCAACTACACTGAACTTTGGACAACATGCCAACCACAAGGTTTCTTGCCATGGGGAAGGAGTTCTGATTTCTGCATCACCTTCAACCCTCGGCAGTGGTAGGAGATAAGGTCTAGGTTCGGAAGCCTGAAAACCGCAGTTTGGAAGAGATGATGACCTAAGGCCATGGTGGGTCTGATGTGCTCAGTGTGCGGTCAGCTGCCTGGTTGTTGGTCGGGAGGTTCGGGCTCAGGTTTTGTTAGACAGTGCTAGTGCCCAGATTAGACTCTATAATTTGGGTACAGTCGAGTGCCGTGTAAGTTGATCCTCATTTGAGGTGCCTGGGCTACTCATTAGGCAATATATTTTTTCTAGAGGCAGGCAGAGTGCTGCATTGTGGGTCCGGTATTGTCAAACTTGAGGGCTTCTGGGCCAGTAGTGTGAGGACAGAAGTCTGAGAACACAAGCTAGACTTGGGCTTCAGGCCGAGGGCAAGGCAGGTACCCCCTGCACATCTGAACCAATATCTCATGCATCTGAAGTCACGGCGAGGATCAGGTGTTGGCTCAGGTTGTAGTTTCTGTGCATGACTGCCCCTTCATGAACGGAGAGGTATCTCAAGGCCATGGAGGTTTTCCCAAGTTGGGAGTTATGGGATGCCCCCTTCAAGGATACCTTCTGCGGGACATGAGACCTGTTGGGCAGCTCCAACACATCCCATATGGAATTACTCCAGAGCACCGATCGAGGATGGATGCCAAGGAAGCCCGCCTCGCATTCCAATTGTCTCCTAGCAACAAGACAGTTGAGATCGGATGGCTATTGGGAGCAACCGGGGTGGCTGAGTTGAAATGGACTTTCCTGAGCATGGGGCCTAATGTGTGTTTGTGTCCATGAGGACCTTGGAATGGGGCGGTGACACCGGGACTCTGAATTATTTTTTAAGATTTTGACATAGGTCCCATGCACAAGTTTCCTCGTGGAGACGAGACTTTTTCTGATGGGTGCCTCAGGAAACCCCCTATGCTGGTATTGGAATCCAGGATTTTGAGGAGACATGCCTGTAAACCAAAGCAATGGATCCGATTATGGCCTAGGGTCCTGTCTGGTTCCATCTCATTCTCTGGGGACATCCATCTATGGTATGAGTGGAAGTAGATGCTCAGCTGGTGTCAGACCGCCCTTGTTTGTCCACAGAGACCTACATATTGCGATGGCCTCGGGGAATTTGGAGGGTTATCCTAATTTGTACAATTTTGGACAATGTAATGGGCAGAATTCCCATGTATGGGGTAGGCATAGTCCTATTGTGTGGCTCCAGGGGCCCCTGCCTGGAGGGTGTGCGGCCCAGGACTTTGAGGACAGAAGTCTGAAAACACAAACTCAGCTAAGGTTTTGGGACGTAGGTATGGGAGGCCCAATCTACAAACCATGAGAAGTACCCCTCAGGATATGAAGAAAGAACGAGTCTGAGGCACTTGCTCAGGCTTTTGTTTCTGGACAAAACAACATTGGCTGTAGAATGTGGGGAGGTCTCATGGGATATGGACGAATCTTCCTCTCTGTGGATTTGGCCCGGTCCCAATAGTTTTTCTTCAATTGTCGGATGGGAGGTCTCCTTTCAGGTTTATTACCTCAGGTGTCCGAACAAAATAGGAATTCCAAAGCAGAGCCCTGGGGAAGAGTGAAGGGACAACCCAAACTATGGTTAAAAATTGGGGCCTAGGTGCATGGCAGGCCCAATATGCTGTCTCTTCATCCAGCCACTGAGAGGCCTTACTTGAGGAGTGGGCTCATGCTGAGGGTCACAATGTGTGTTTGTGACCAATGTGGCCCGCGAGCATGGGCGGGGCCTCATGGGCCACACTGGTTTCAACTACACTGGACTTTGGACAACCTGCCAAACACAAGGTCTCTGGCCATGGGGAATGTGTTCTGATATCTGCATCATTTTCAACCCTGGGCAGTGGTTGGAGATAAGGTCTAGGTTCTGAAGCCTGAAAAACCGAAGTTGGGAAGAGATGACGACCTAAGGCCATGGCGGGTCTGATATGCTCAGTGTGCGGTCAGCTGCCTGGGTGTTGGTCAGGAGGTTCGGGCTCAGGTTGTGTCAGTCAGTGCATTAGTCCCAGGTTAGACTATATGATTTGGGTACAGTCGAGTGCCGTATAGGTTTATCCTCATTTGAGGTGCCTGGGGAGCTCAATAGGCAAGATATTTTTTCTAGAGGGCAGGCAGAGTGCTGCACTTTGGTTCCAGAATTGCCAAACTTGAGGGCTTCTGGGCCAGGAGTGTGAGGACAGAAGTCTGAGAACACAAGCTAGACTTGGGCTTCAGGCCGAGGGCACGGCAGGTACCTCCTGCAGATCTGAACCAATATTTCATGCATCTGAAGTCACGGCGAGGATCAGACGTTGGCTCGGGTTGGAGTTTCTGTGCATGACTGCCCCTTCATGAACGGAGCGGAATCTCAAGGCCATGGAGGTTTTCCCACGTTGGGAGTTGTGGGATGCCCCCTTCAAGGATTCCTTCTGCGGGACAATTGAGACCTGTTGGGCAGCTCCAGGACATCCCATAGGGAATGACTCCAGAGCACCGTTCGAGGATCCATGCCAGGGAATCCCGCCTCGTATTCCAATTTTCTCCCAGCAACAAGACAGTTGAGTTTTGATGGCTCTGCGGGAGCAATCGGGGCGGCTGTGTTGAAATGGACTTTCCCGAGGTTGGGGCCTAATGTGTGTTTGTGTCCATGAGGGCCTTGGAATGGGGCGGTGACACCGGGACCCTGAAGTATTCTCCTAAGCTTTTGACATAGGTCCCATGCACAAGTTTCCTTGTGGAAACGAGATTTGTTCTGAGGGGTGCCTCAGAAACCCCCTATGCTGGTCTTGGAATCCAGGCTTTTGAGGAGACATGCCTGTAAACCAAAGCAATGGATCCGATTATGGCCTAGGGTCCTGTCTGGTTCCATCTCATTCTCTGGGGACATCCATCTATGGTATGAGTGGAAGTAGATGCTCAGCTGGTGTCAGACCGCCCTTGTTTGTCCACAGAGACCTACATATTGCGATGGCCTCGGGGAATTTGGAGGGTTATCCTAATTTGTACAATTTTGGACAATGTAATGGGCAGAATTCCCATGTATGGGGTAGGCATAGTCCTATTGTGTGGCTCCAGGGGCCCCTGCCTGGAGGGTGTGCGGCCCAGGACTTTGAGGACAGAAGTCTGAAAACACAAACTCAGCTAAGGTTTTGGGACGTAGGTATGGGAGGCCCAATCTACAAACCATGAGAAGTACCCCTCAGGATATGAAGAAAGAGCGAGTCTGAGGCACTTGCTCAGGCTTTTGTCTCTGGATTTTGTATCAACAATGGCTGTAGAATGTGGGGAGGCCTCATGGGATATGGACGAATCTTCCTCTCTGTGGATTTGGCCCGGTCCCAATAGTTTTTCTTCAATTGTCGGATGGGAGGTCTCGTTTCAGGTTTATTACCTCAGGTGTCCGAACAAAATAGGAATTCCAAAGCAGAGCCCTGGGGAAGAGTGAAGGGACAACCCAAACTATGGTTAAAAATTGGGGCCTAGGTGCATGGCAGGCCCAATATGCTGTCTCTTCATCCAGCCACTGAGAGGCCTTACTTGAGGAGTGGGCTCATGCTGAGGGTCACAATGTGTGTTTGTGACCAATGTGGCCCGCGAGCATGGGCGGGGCCTCATGGGCCACACTGGTTTCAACTACACTGGACTTTGGACAACCTGCCAAACACAAGGTCTCTGGCCATGGGGAATGTGTTCTGATATCTGCATCATTTTCAACCCTGGGCAGTGGTTGGAGATAAGGTCTAGGTTCTGAAGCCTGAAAAACCGAAGTTGGGAAGAGATGACGACCTAAGGCCATGGCGGGTCTGATATGCTCAGTGTGCGGTCAGCTGCCTGGGTGTTGGTCAGGAGGTTCGGGCTCAGGTTGTGTCAGTCAGTGCATTAGTCCCAGGTTAGACTATATGATTTGGGTACAGTCGAGTGCCGTATAGGTTTATCCTCATTTGAGGTGCCTGGGGAGCTCAATAGGCAAGATATTTTTTCTAGAGGGCAGGCAGAGTGCTGCACTTTGGTTCCAGAATTGCCAAACTTGAGGGCTTCTGGGCCAGGAGTGTGAGGACAGAAGTCTGAGAACACAAGCTAGACTTGGGCTTCAGGCCGAGGGCACGGCAGGTACCTCCTGCAGATCTGAACCAATATTTCATGCATCTGAAGTCACGGCGAGGATCAGACGTTGGCTCGGGTTGGAGTTTCTGTGCATGACTGCCCCTTCATGAACGGAGCGGAATCTCAAGGCCATGGAGGTTTTCCCACGTTGGGAGTTGTGGGATGCCCCCTTCAAGGATTCCTTCTGCGGGACAATTGAGACCTGTTGGGCAGCTCCAGGACATCCCATAGGGAATGACTCCAGAGCACCGTTCGAGGATCCATGCCAGGGAATCCCGCCTCGTATTCCAATTTTCTCCCAGCAACAAGACAGTTGAGTTTTGATGGCTCTGCGGGAGCAATCGGGGCGGCTGTGTTGAAATGGACTTTCCCGAGGTTGGGGCCTAATGTGTGTTTGTGTCCATGAGGGCCTTGGAATGGGGCGGTGACACCGGGACCCTGAAGTATTCTCCTAAGCTTTTGACATAGGTCCCATGCACAAGTTTCCTTGTGGAAACGAGATTTGTTCTGAGGGGTGCCTCAGAAACCCCCTATGCTGGTCTTGGAATCCAGGCTTTTGAGGAGACATGTCTGTAAACCAAAGCAATGGATCCGAATATGGCCTAGGGTCCTGTCTGGTTCCATCTTCTTCTCTGGGGACATCCATTTATGATATGAGTGGAGGTAGATGCTCGGCTGGTGTCAGACCGCCCTTGTTTGTCCCCGGAGACCTACACTGTTGGGATGGCCTTGGGGACTTTGGAGAGTTCTCCTAATTTGTACGATTTTGTATAATGGAATGGGCAGAATGCCCATGGATTGGGTAGGCACAGTCCTAATGTTTGGCTCCAGAGGCCCCAGCCTGGAGGGTGTGTGGCCCAGGAATCTGAGGACAGAAATCTGAAAACACAAACTCAGCTTAGGTTGGGAACGTAGGTATGGCAGGGCCAATCTACAAACCATGAGAAGCACTCTTCAGGATATGAAGAAAGAGCGAGTCTGAGGCGCTTGCTCAGGCTTTTGTCTCTGGATTTTGTATCAAAGATGGGCGTGGAACGTGGGGAGGCCTCATGGGCCATGGACGAATCTTCCTCTCTGTGGATTTGGCCCGGTCCCAATTTCTTTCCATCAATCTGTGGGATGGGAGGTCTCCTCTCAGTTTTGTTACCTCAGGTGTCCCAACCAAAGAGGAATTCCAAAGCAGAGCCCTGGGGAAGAGTGAAGGGACAACCCAAACGATGGTTATAAATTGGGGCCTAGGGGCATGGCAGACCCAATATGCTGTCTCTTCATCTAGCCACTGAGTGGCCTTACTTAAAGACTGGGCACAGGCTGAGGGTCAGCATGTGTGTTTGTGACCAATATGGCCCGCGAGCATGGGCGGGGCCTCATGGGCCACACTGGTTTCAACTACACTGAACTTTGGATAACATGCCAATCACAAGGTCTCTTGCCATGGGGAAGGAGCTCTGATTTCTGCATCATTTTCAACCCTGGGCAGTGTTTGGAGATAAGGTCTACGTTCTGAAGCCTGAAAACCGCAGTTGGGAAGAGATGACGACCTAAGGCCATGGCGGGTCTGATGTGCTCAGTGTGCGGTCAGCTGCCTGGTTGTTGGTCCGGAGGTTCGGGTTCATGTTGTGTCAGACAGTGAATTAGTACCCAGGTTAGACTATATAATTCAGGTACAGTCGAGAGCCGTGTAGGTTTATCCTCATTTGAGGTGCCTGGGCTACTCAATAGGCAATATATTTTTTCTAGAGGCAGGCAGAGTGCTGCATTGTGGGTCCGGTATTGCCAAACATGAGGGATTCTGGACCAGGAGTGTGAGGACAAGTCTGAGAACAGAAGCTAGACTTGGGCTTCAGGCCGAGGGCACGGCTGGTACCCCCTGCAGATCTGAACGAATATCTCATGCTTCTGAAGTCACGGCGAGGATCAGACGTTGGCTCGGGTTGGAGTTTCTGTGCATGACTGCCCCTTCAAGAACGGAGCGGAATCTCAAGGCCATGGAGGCTTTCCCACGTCGGGAGTTGTGGGATGCCCCCTTCAAGGATTCCTTCTGCGGGACAATTGAGACCTGTTGGGCAGCTCCAGGATATCCCATATGGAAGGACTCCAGAGCACCGTTCGGGGTGGATGCCTGGGAAGCGGGCCTCGCATTCCAAATGTCTCCTAGCAACAAGACAGTTGAGATCGGATAGCTCTGCGGGAGCAACCGGCGTGGCTGAGTTGAAATGGACTTTTAGGATCGGGCCCATTGTGTGTTTGTGTCCATGAGGGCCTTGGAATGGGGCGTTGGCACCGGGACCCTGAAGTATTCTCCTAAGCTTTTGACATACCTCCCATGCACAAGTTTCCTTGTGGAGATGAGATTGTTCTGAGGGGTGCCTCAGGAAACCCCCTATGCTGGTATTGGAATCCAGGCTTTTGAGGAGACATGCCTGTAAACCAAAACAATGGATCCGATTATGGCCTAGGGTCCTGTCTGGTTCAATCTTCTTCTCTGGTGATATCCATCTATGGAATGAGTGGAGGGAGATGCACACCTGGTGTCACACCGCCCTTGTTTGTCCCTGGAGACCTACACTATTGGGATGGCCTCGGGGACTTTGGAGAGTTTTCTTAATTGGTGAGATTTTGGACAATGGAATGGGCAGAATTCCCATGGATTGGGTAGGCACAGTCCTAATGTGTGGCTCCAGGGGCCCCAGCCTGGAGGGTGTGCGGCCCAGGACTTTGAGGACAGAAGTCTGAAAACACAAACTCAGCTAAGGTTTTGGGACGTAGGTATGGGAGGCCCAATCTACAAACCATGAGAAGTACCCCTCAGGATATGAAGAAAGAGCGAGTCTGAGGCACTTGCTCAGGCTTTTGTCTCTGGATTTTGTATCAACAATGGCTGTAGAATGTGGGGAGGCCTCATGGGATATGGACGAATCTTCCTCTCTGTGGATTTGGCCCGGTCCCAATAGTTTTTCTTCAATTGTCGGATGGGAGGTCTCGTTTCAGGTTTATTACCTCAGGTGTCCGAACAAAATAGGAATTCCAAAGCAGAGCCCTGGGGAAGAATGAAGGGACAACCCAAACTATGGTTAAAAATTGGGGCCTAGGTGCATGGCAGGCCCAATATGCTGTCTCTTCATCCAGCCACTGAGAGGCCTTACTTGAGGAGTGGGCTCATGCTGAGGGTCACAATGTGTGTTTGTGACCAATGTGGCCCGCGAGCATGGGCGGGGCCTCATGGGCCACACTGGTTTCAACTACACTGGACTTTGGACAACCTGCCAAACACAAGGTCTCTGGCCATGGGGAATGTGTTCTGATATCTGCATCATTTTCAACCCTGGGCAGTGGTTGGAGATAAGGTCTAGGTTCTGAAGCCTGAAAAACCGAAGTTGGGAAGAGATGACGACCTAAGGCCATGGCGGGTCTGATATGCTCAGTGTGCGGTCAGCTGCCTGGGTGTTGGTCAGGAGGTTCGGGCTCAGGTTGTGTCAGTCAGTGCATTAGTCCCAGGTTAGACTATATGATTAGGGTACAGTCGAGTGCCGTATAGGATTATCCTCATTTGAGGTGCCTGGGGAGCTCAATAGGCAAGATATTTTTTCTAGAGGGCAGGCAGAGTGCTGCACTTTGGTTCCAGAATTGCCAAACTTGAGGGCTTCTGGGCCAGGAGTGTGAGGACAGAAGTCTGAGAACACAAGCTAGACTTGGGCTTCAGGCCGAGGGCACGGCAGGTACCTCCTGCAGATCTGAACCAATATTTCATGCATCTGAAGTCACGGCGAGGATCAGACGTTGGCTCGGGTTGGAGTTTCTGTGCATGACTGCCCCTTCATGAACGGAGCGGAATCTCAAGGCCATGGAGGTTTTCCCACGTTGGGAGTTGTGGGATGCCCCCTTCAAGGATTCCTTCTGCGGGACAATTGAGACCTGTTGGGCAGCTCCAGGATATCCCATATGGAAGGACTCCAGAGCACCGTTCGGGGTGGATGCCTGGGAAGCGGGCCTCGCATTCCAAATGTCTCCTAGCAACAAGACAGTTGAGATCGCATAGCTCTGCGGGAGCAACCGGCGTGGCTGAGTTGAAATGGACTTTTAGGGTCGGGCCCATTGTGTGTTTGTGTCCATGAGGGCCTTGGAATGGGGCGTTGGCACCGGGACCCTGAAGTATTCTCCTAAGCTTTTGACATACCTCCCATGCACAAGTTTCCTTGTGGAGATGAGATTTGTTCTGAGGGGTGCCTCAGGAAACCCCCTATGCTGGTATTGGAATCCAGGCTTTTGAGGAGACATGCCTGTAAACCAAAACAATGGATCCGATTATGGCCTAGGGTCCTGTCTGGTTCAATCGTCTTCTCTGGTGATATCCATCTATGGAATGAGTGGAGGGAGATGCTCACCTGGTGTCACACCGCCCTTGTTTGTCCCTGGAGACCTACACTATTGGGATGGCCTTGGGGACTTTGGAGAGTTTTCTTAATTGGTGAGATTTAGGACAATGGAATGGGCAGAATTCCCATGGATTGGGTAGGCACAGTCCTAATGTGTGGCTCCAGGGGCCCCAGCCTGGAGGGTGTGCGGCCCAGGACTTTGAGGACAGAAGTCTGAAAACACAAACTCAGCTAAGGTGTTGGGACGTAGGTATGGGAGGCCCAATCTACAAACCATGAGAAGTACCCCTCAGGATATGAAGAAAGAACGAGTCTGAGGCACTTGCTCAGGCTTTTGTCTCTGGATTTTGTATCAACAATGGCTGTAGAATGTGGGGAGGCCTCATGGGATATGGAAGAATCTTCCTCTCTGTGGATTTGGCCCGGTCCCAATAGTTTTTCTTCAATTGTCGGATGGGAGGTCTCCTTTCAGGTTTATTACCTCAGGTGTCCGAACAAAATAGGAATTCCAAAGCAGAGCCCTGGGGAAGAGTGAAGGGACAACCCAAACTATGGTCAAAAATTGGGGCCTAGGTGCATGGCAGGCCCAATATGCTGTCTCTTCATCCAGCCACTGAGAGGCCTTACTTGAGGAGTGGGCTCATGCTGAGTGTCACAATGTGTGTTTGTGACCAATGTGGCTCGCGAGCATGGGCGGGGCCTCATGGGCCACATTGGTTTCAACTACACTGAACTTTGGACAACATGCCAACCACAAGGTTTCTTGCCATGGGGAAGGAGTTCTGATTTCTGCATCACCTTCAACCCTCGGCAGTGGTAGGAGATAAGGTCTAGGTTCGGAAGCCTGAAAACCGCAGTTTGGAAGAGATGATGACCTAAGGCCATGGTGGGTCTGATGTGCTCAGTGTGCGGTCAGCTGCCTGGTTGTTGGTCGGGAGGTTCGGGCTCAGGTTTTGTTAGACAGTGCTAGTGCCCAGGTTAGACTCTATAATTTGGGTACAGTCGAGTGCCGTGTAAGTTGATCCTCATTTGAGGTGCCTGCGCAGCTCATTAGGCATGATATTTTTTCTAGAGGGCAGGCACAGTGCTGCATTGTGGGTCTGGAATTGCCAAACTTGAGGGCTTCTGGGCCAGTAGTGTGAGGACAGAAGTCTGAGAACACAAGCTAGACTTGGGCTTCAGGCCGAGGGCAAGGCAGGTACCCCCTGCACATCTGAACCAATATCTCATGCATCTGAAGTCACGGCGAGGATCAGGCGTTGGCTCAGGTTGTAGTTTCTGTGCATGACTGCCCCTTCATGAACGGAGAGGTATCTCAAGGCCATGGAGGTTTTCCCACGTTGGGAGTTATGGGATGCCCCCTTCAAGGATACCTTCTGCGGGACATGAGACCTGTTGGGCAGCTCCAACACATCCCATATGGAATTACTCCAGAGCACCGATCGAGGATGGATGCCAAGGAAGCCCGCCTCGCATTCCAATTGTCTCCTAGCAACAAGACAGTTGAGATCGGATGGCTATTGGGAGCAACCGGGGTGGCTGAGTTGAAATGGACTTTCCTGAGCATGGGGCCTAATGTGTGTTTGTGTCCATGAGGACCTTGGAATGGGGCGGTGACACCGGGACTCTGAATTATTTTTTAAGATTTTGACATAGGTCCCATGCACAAGTTTCCTCGTGGAGACGAGACTTTTTCTGATGGGTGCCTCAGGAAACCCCCTATGCTGGTATTGGAATCCAGGATTTTGAGGAGACATGCCTGTAAACCAAAGCAATGGATCCGATTATGGCCTAGGGTCCTGTCTGGTTCCATCTCATTCTCTGGGGACATCCATCTATGGTATGAGTGGAAGTAGATGCTCAGCTGGTGTCAGACCGCCCTTGTTTGTCCACAGAGACCTACATATTGCGATGGCCTCGGGGAATTTGGAGGGTTATCCTAATTTGTACAATTTTGGACAATGTAATGGGCAGAATTCCCATGTATGGGGTAGGCATAGTCCTATTGTGTGGCTCCAGGGGCCCCTGCCTGGAGGGTGTGCGGCCCAGGACTTTGAGGACAGAAGTCTGAAAACACAAACTCAGCTAAGGTTTTGGGACGTAGGTATGGGAGGCCCAATCTACAAACCATGAGAAGTACCCCTCAGGATATGAAGAAAGAACGAGTCTGAGGCACTTGCTCAGGCTTTTGTTTCTGGACAAAACAACATTGGCTGTAGAATGTGGGGAGGTCTCATGGGATATGGACGAATCTTCCTCTCTGTGGATTTGGCCCGGTCCCAATAGTTTTTCTTCAATTGTCGGATGGGAGGTCTCGTTTCAGGTTTATTACCTCAGGTGTCCGAACAAAATAGGAATTCCAAAGCAGAGCCCTGGGGAAGAGTGAAGGGACAACCCAAACTATGGTTAAAAATTGGGGCCTAGGTGCATGGCAGGCCAAATATGCTGTCTCTTCATCCAGCCACTGAGAGGCCTTACTTGAGGAGTGGGCTCATGCTGAGGGTCACAATGTGTGTTTGTGACCAATGTGGCCCGCGAGCATGGGCGGGGCCTCATGGGCCACACTGGTTTCAACTACACTGGACTTTGGACAACCTGCCAAACACAAGGTCTCTGGCCATGGGGAATGTGTTCTGATATCTGCATCATTTTCAACCCTGGGCAGTGGTTGGAGATAAGGTCTAGGTTCTGAAGCCTGAAAAACCGAAGTTGGGAAGAGATGACGACCTAAGGCCATGGCGGGTCTGATATGCTCAGTGTGCGGTCAGCTGCCTGGGTGTTGGTCAGGAGGTTCGGGCTCAGGTTGTGTCAGTCAGTGCATTAGTCCCAGGTTAGACTATATGATTTGGGTACAGTCGAGTGCCGTATAGGTTTATCCTCATTTGAGGTGCCTGGGGAGCTCAATAGGCAAGATATTTTTTCTAGAGGGCAGGCAGAGTGCTGCACTTTGGTTCCAGAATTGCCAAACTTGAGGGCTTCTGGGCCAGGAGTGTGAGGACAGAAGTCTGAGAACACAAGCTAGACTTGGGCTTCAGGCCGAGGGCACGGCAGGTACCTCCTGCAGATCTGAACCAATATTTCATGCATCTGAAGTCACGGCGAGGATCAGACGTTGGCTCGGGTTGGAGTTTCTGTGCATGACTGCCCCTTCATGAACGGAGCGGAATCTCAAGGCCATGGAGGTTTTCCCACGTTGGGAGTTGTGGGATGCCCCCTTCAAGGATTCCTTCTGCGGGACAATTGAGACCTGTTGGGCAGCTCCAGGACATCCCATAGGGAATGACTCCAGAGCACCGTTCGAGGATCCATGCCAGGGAATCCCGCCTCGTATTCCAATTTTCTCCCAGCAACAAGACAGTTGAGTTTTGATGGCTCTGCGGGAGCAATCGGGGCGGCTGTGTTGAAATGGACTTTCCCGAGGTTGGGGCCTAATGTGTGTTTGTGTCCATGAGGGCCTTGGAATGGGGCGGTGACACCGGGACCCTGAAGTATTCTCCTAAGCTTTTGACATAGGTCCCATGCACAAGTTTCCTTGTGGAAACGAGATTTGTTCTGAGGGGTGCCTCAGAAACCCCCTATGCTGGTCTTGGAATCCAGGCTTTTGAGGAGACATGCCTGTAAACCAAAGCAATGGATCCGATTATGGCCTAGGGTCCTGTCTGGTTCCATCTCATTCTCTGGGGACATCCATCTATGGTATGAGTGGAAGTAGATGCTCAGCTGGTGTCAGACCGCCCTTGTTTGTCCACAGAGACCTACATATTGCGATGGCCTCGGGGAATTTGGAGGGTTATCCTAATTTGTACAATTTTGGACAATGTAATGGGCAGAATTCCCATGTATGGGGTAGGCATAGTCCTATTGTGTGGCTCCAGGGGCCCCTGCCTGGAGGGTGTGCGGCCCAGGACTTTGAGGACAGAAGTCTGAAAACACAAACTCAGCTAAGGTTTTGGGACGTAGGTATGGGAGGCCCAATCTACAAACCATGAGAAGTACCCCTCAGGATATGAAGAAAGAGCGAGTCTGAGGCACTTGCTCAGGCTTTTGTCTCTGGATTTTGTATCAACAATGGCTGTAGAATGTGGGGAGGCCTCATGGGATATGGACGAATCTTCCTCTCTGTGGATTTGGCCCGGTCCCAATAGTTTTTCTTCAATTGTCGGATGGGAGGTCTCGTTTCAGGTTTATTACCTCAGGTGTCCGAACAAAATAGGAATTCCAAAGCAGAGCCCTGGGGAAGAGTGAAGGGACAACCCAAACTATGGTTAAAAATTGGGGCCTAGGTGCATGGCAGGCCCAATATGCTGTCTCTTCATCCAGCCACTGAGAGGCCTTACTTGAGGAGTGGGCTCATGCTGAGGGTCACAATGTGTGTTTGTGACCAATGTGGCCCGCGAGCATGGGCGGGGCCTCATGGGCCACACTGGTTTCAACTACACTGGACTTTGGACAACCTGCCAAACACAAGGTCTCTGGCCATGGGGAATGTGTTCTGATATCTGCATCATTTTCAACCCTGGGCAGTGGTTGGAGATAAGGTCTAGGTTCTGAAGCCTGAAAAACCGAAGTTGGGAAGAGATGACGACCTAAGGCCATGGCGGGTCTGATATGCTCAGTGTGCGGTCAGCTGCCTGGGTGTTGGTCAGGAGGTTCGGGCTCAGGTTGTGTCAGTCAGTGCATTAGTCCCAGGTTAGACTATATGATTAGGGTACAGTCGAGTGCCGTATAGGATTATCCTCATTTGAGGTGCCTGGGGAGCTCAATAGGCAAGATATTTTTTCTAGAGGGCAGGCAGAGTGCTGCACTTTGGTTCCAGAATTGCCAAACTTGAGGGCTTCTGGGCCAGGAGTGTGAGGACAGAAGTCTGAGAACACAAGCTAGACTTGGGCTTCAGGCCGAGGGCACGGCAGGTACCTCCTGCAGATCTGAACCAATATTTCATGCATCTGAAGTCACGGCGAGGATCAGACGTTGGCTCGGGTTGGAGTTTCTGTGCATGACTGCCCCTTCATGAACGGAGCGGAATCTCAAGGCCATGGAGGTTTTCCCACGTTGGGAGTTGTGGGATGCCCCCTTCAAGGATTCCTTCTGCGGGACAATTGAGACCTGTTGGGCAGCTCCAGGATATCCCATATGGAAGGACTCCAGAGCACCGTTCGGGGTGGATGCCTGGGAAGCGGGCCTCGCATTCCAAATGTCTCCTAGCAACAAGACAGTTGAGATCGGATAGCTCTGCGGGAGCAACCGGTGTGGCTGAGTTGAAATGGACTTTTAGGGTCGGGCCCATTGTGTGTTTGTGTCCATGAGGGCCTTGGAATGGGGCGTTGGCACCGGGACCCTGAAGTATTCTCCTAAGCTTTTGACATACCTCCCATGCACAAGTTTCCTTGTGGAGATGAGATTTGTTCTGAGGGGTGCCTCAGGAAACCCCCTATGCTGGTATTGGAATCCAGGCTTTTGAGGAGACATGCCTGTAAACCAAAACAATGAATCCGATTATGGCCTAGGGTCCTGTCTGGTTCAATCTTCTTCTCTGGTGATATCCATCTATGGAATGAGTGGAGGGAGATGCTCACCTGGTGTCACACCGCCCTTGTTTGTCCCTGGAGACCTACACTATTGGGATGGCCTCGGGGACTTTGGAGAGTTTTCTTAATTGGTGAGATTTAGGACAATGGAATGGGCAGAATTCCCATGGATTGGGTAGGCACAGTCCTAATGTGTGGCTCCAGGGGCCCCAGCCTGGAGGGTGTGCGGCCCAGGACTTTGAGGACAGAAGTCTGAAAACACAAACTCAGCTAAGGTGTTGGGACGTAGGTATGGGAGGCCCAATCTACAAACCATGAGAAGTACCCCTCAGGATATGAAGAAAGAGCGAGTCTGAGGCACTTGCTCAGGCTTTTGTCTCTGGATTTTGTATCAACAATGGCTGTAGAATGTGGGGAGGCCTCATGGGATATGGAAGAATCTTCCTCTCTGTGGATTTGGCCCGGTCCCAATAATTTTTCTTCAATTGTCGGATGGGAGGTCTCCTTTCAGGTTTATTACCTCAGGTGTCCGAACAAAATAGGAATTCCAAAGCAGAGCCCTGGGGAAGAGTGAAGGGACAACCCAAACTATGGTTAAAAATTGGGGCCTAGGTGCATGGCAGGCCCAATATGCTGTCTCTTCATCCAGCCACTGAGAGGCCTTACTTGAGGAGTGGGCTCATGCTGAGGGTCACAATGTGTGTTTGTGACCAATGTGGCCCGCGAGCATGGGCGGGGCCTCATGGGCCACACTGGTTTCAACTACACTGGACTTTGGACAACCTACCAAACACAAGGTCTCTGGCCATGG
This sequence comes from Mustela nivalis, assembly GCF_964662115.1. Lineage (NCBI taxonomy): Eukaryota > Metazoa > Chordata > Mammalia > Carnivora > Mustelidae > Mustela > Mustela nivalis. The sequence goes on from NW_028135693.1 coordinate 64,954, forward strand.
GGAATGTGTTCTGATATCTGCATCATTTTCAACCCTGGGCAGTGGTTGGAGATAAGGTCTAGGTTCTGAAGCCTGAAAAACCGAAGTTGGGAAGAGATGACGACCTAAGGCCATGGCGGGTCTGATATGCTCAGTGTGCGGTCAGCTGCCTGGGTGTTGGTCAGGAGGTTCGGGCTCAGGTTGTGTCAGTCAGTGCATTAGTCCCAGGTTAGACTATATGATTAGGGTACAGTCGAGTGCCGTATAGGATTATCCTCATTTGAGGTGCCTGGGGAGCTCAATAGGCAAGATATTTTTTCTAGAGGGCAGGCAGAGTGCTGCACTTTGGTTCCAGAATTGCCAAACTTGAGGGCTTCTGGGCCAGGAGTGTGAGGACAGAAGTCTGAGAACACAAGCTAGACTTGGGCTTCAGGCCGAGGGCACGGCAGGTACCTCCTGCAGATCTGAACCAATATTTCATGCATCTGAAGTCACGGCGAGGATCAGACGTTGGCTCGGGTTGGAGTTTCTGTGCATGACTGCCCCTTCATGAACGGAGCGGAATCTCAAGGCCATGGAGGTTTTCCCACGTTGGGAGTTGTGGGATGCCCCCTTCAAGGATTCCTTCTGCGGGACAATTGAGACCTGTTGGGCAGCTCCAGGATATCCCATATGGAAGGACTCCAGAGCACCGTTCGGGGTGGATGCCTGGGAAGCGGGCCTCGCATTCCAAATGTCTCCTAGCAACAAGACAGTTGAGATCGGATAGCTCTGCGGGAGCAACCGGTGTGGCTGAGTTGAAATGGACTTTTAGGGTCGGGCCCATTGTGTGTTTGTGTCCATGAGGGCCTTGGAATGGGGCGTTGGCACCGGGACCCTGAAGTATTCTCCTAAGCTTTTGACATACCTCCCATGCACAAGTTTCCTTGTGGAGATGAGATTTGTTCTGAGGGGTGCCTCAGGAAACCCCCTATGCTGGTATTGGAATCCAGGCTTTTGAGGAGACATGCCTGTAAACCAAAACAATGGATCCGATTATGGCCTAGGGTCCTGTCTGGTTCAATCTTCTTCTCTGGTGATATCCATCTATGGAATGAGTGGAGGGAGATGCTCACCTGGTGTCACACCGCCCTTGTTTGTCCCTGGAGACCTACACTATTGGGATGGCCTCGGGGACTTTGGAGAGTTTTCTTAATTGGTGAGATTTAGGACAATGGAATGGGCAGAATTCCCATGGATTGGGTAGGCACAGTCCTAATGTGTGGCTCCAGGGGCCCCAGCCTGGAGGGTGTGCGGCCCAGGACTTTGAGGACAGAAGTCTGAAAACACAAACTCAGCTAAGGTGTTGGGACGTAGGTATGGGAGGCCCAATCTACAAACCATGAGAAGTACCCCTCAGGATATGAAGAAAGAGCGAGTCTGAGGCACTTGCTCAGGCTTTTGTCTCTGGATTTTGTATCAACAATGGCTGTAGAATGTGGGGAGGCCTCATGGGATATGGAAGAATCTTCCTCTCTGTGGATTTGGCCCGGTCCCAATAATTTTTCTTCAATTGTCGGATGGGAGGTCTCCTTTCAGGTTTATTACCTCAGGTGTCCGAACAAAATAGGAATTCCAAAGCAGAGCCCTGGGGAAGAGTGAAGGGACAACCCAAACTATGGTTAAAAATTGGGGCCTAGGTGCATGGCAGGCCCAATATGCTGTCTCTTCATCCAGCCACTGAGAGGCCTTACTTGAGGAGTGGGCTCATGCTGAGGGTCACAATGTGTGTTTGTGACCAATGTGGCCCGCGAGCATGGGCGGGGCCTCATGGGCCACACTGGTTTCAACTACACTGGACTTTGGACAACCTGCCAAACACAAGGTCTCTGGCCATGGGGAATGTGTTCTGATATCTGCATCATTTTCAACCCTGGGCAGTGGTTGGAGATAAGGTCTAGGTTCTGAAGCCTGAAAAACCGAAGTTGGGAAGAGATGACGACCTAAGGCCATGGCGGGTCTGATATGCTCAGTGTGCGGTCAGCTGCCTGGGTGTTGGTCAGGAGGTTCGGGCTCAGGTTGTGTCAGTCAGTGCATTAGTCCCAGGTTAGACTATATGATTTGGGTACAGTCGAGTGCCGTATAGGTTTATCCTCATTTGAGGTGCCTGGGGAGCTCAATAGGCAAGATATTTTTTCTAGAGGGCAGGCAGAGTGCTGCACTTTGGTTCCAGAATTGCCAAACTTGAGGGCTTCTGGGCCAGGAGTGTGAGGACAGAAGTCTGAGAACACAAGCTAGACTTGGGCTTCAGGCCGAGGGCACGGCAGGTACCTCCTGCAGATCTGAACCAATATTTCATGCATCTGAAGTCACGGCGAGGATCAGACGTTGGCTCGGGTTGGAGTTTCTGTGCATGACTGCCCCTTCATGAACGGAGCGGAATCTCAAGGCCATGGAGGTTTTCCCACGTTGGGAGTTGTGGGATGCCCCCTTCAAGGATTCCTTCTGCGGGACAATTGAGACCTGTTGGGCAGCTCCAGGATATCCCATATGGAAGGACTCCAGAGCACCGTTCGGGGTGGATGCCTGGGAAGCGGGCCTCGCATTCCAAATGTCTCCTAGCAACAAGACAGTTGAGATCGGATAGCTCTGCGGGAGCAACCGGTGTGGCTGAGTTGAAATGGACTTTTAGGGTCGGGCCCATTGTGTGTTTGTGTCCATGAGGGCCTTGGAATGGGGCGTTGGCACCGGGACCCTGAAGTATTCCCCTAAGCTTTTGACATACCTCCCATGCACAAGTTTCCTTGTGGAGATGAGATTTGTTCTGAGGGGTGCCTCAGGAAACCCCCTATGCTGGTATTGGAATCCAGGCTTTTGAGGAGACATGCCTGTAAACCAAAACAATGGATCCGATTATGGCCTAGGGTCCTGTCTCGTTCAAACTTCTTCTCTGGTGATATCCATCTATGGAATGAGTGGAGGGAGATGCTCACCTGGTGTCACACCGCCCTTGTTTGTCCCTGGAGACCTACACTATTGGGATGGCCTTGGGGACTTTGGAGAGTTTTCTTAATTGGTGAGATTTAGGACAATGGAATGGGCAGAATTCCCATGGATTGGGTAGGCACAGTCCTAATGTGTGGCTCCAGGGGCCCCAGCCTGGAGGGTGTGCGGCCCAGGACTTTGAGGACAGAAGTCTGAAAACACAAACTCAGCTAAGGTGTTGGGACGTAGGTATGGGAGGCCCAATCTACAAACCATGAGAAGTACCCCTCAGGATATGAAGAAAGAGCGAGTCTGAGGCACTTGCTCAGGCTTTTGTCTCTGGATTTTGTATCAACAATGGCTGTAGAATGTGGGGAGGCCTCATGGGATATGGACGAATCTTCCTCTCTGTAGATTTGGCCCGGTCCCAATAGTTTTTCTTCAATTGTCGGATGGGAGGTCTCCTTTCAGGTTTATTACCTCAGGTGTCCGAACAAAATAGGAATTCCAAAGCAGAGCCCTGGGGAAGAGTGAAGGGACAACCCAAACTATGGTCAAAAATTGGGGCCTAGGTGCATGGCAGGCCCAATATGCTGTCTCTTCATCCAGCCACTGAGAGGCCTTACTTGAGGAGTGGGCCCATGCTGAGGGTCACAATGTGTGTTTGTGACCAATGTGGCCCGCGAGCATGGGCGGGGCCTCATGGGCCACACTGGTTTCAACTACACTGGACTTTGGACAACCTGCCAAACACAAGGTCTCTGGCCATGGGGAATGTGTTCTGATATCTGCATCATTTTCAACCCTGGGCAGTGGTTGGAGATAAGGTCTAGGATCTGAAGCCTGAAAAACCGAAATTGGGAGGAGATGACGACCTAAGGCCATGGCGGGTCTGATATGCTCAGTGTGCGGTCAGCTGCCTGGGTGTTGGTCAGGAGGTTCGGGCTCAGGTTGTGTCAGTCAGTGCATTAGTCCCAGGTTAGACTATATGATTTGGGTACAGTCGAGTGCCGTATAGGATTATCCTCATTTGAGGTGCCTGGGGAGCTCAATAGGCAAGATATTTTTTCTAGAGGGCAGGCAGAGTGCTGCACTTTGGTTCCAGAATTGCCAAACTTGAGGGCTTCTGGGCCAGGAGTGTGAGGACAGAAGTCTGAGAACACAAGCTAGACTTGGGCTTCAGGCCGAGGGCACGGCAGGTACCTCCTGCAGATCTGAACCAATATTTCATGCATCTGAAGTCACGGCGAGGATCAGACGTTGGCTCGGGTTGGAGTTTCTGTGCATGACTGCCCCTTCATGAACGGAGCGGAATCTCAAGGCCATGGAGGTTTTCCCACGTTGGGAGTTGTGGGATGCCCCCTTCAAGGATTCCTTCTGCGGGACAATTGAGACCTGTTGGTCAGCTCCAGGACATCCCATATGGAATGACTCCAGAGCACCGTTCGAGGATCGATGCCAGGGAATCCCGCCTCGCATTCCAATTTTCTCCTAGCAACAAGACAGTTGAGTTTTGATGGCTCTGCGGCAGCAATCGGGGCGGCTGTGTTGAAATGGACTTTCCCGAGGATGGGGCCTAATGTGTGTTTGTGTCCATGAGGGCCTTGGAATGGGGCGGTGACACCGGGACCCTGAAGTATTCTCCTAAGCTTTTGACATAGGTCCCATGCACAAGTTTCCTTGTGGAAACGAGATTTGTTCTGATGGGTGCCTCAAAAAAACCCCTATGCTGGTCTTGGAATCCAGGCTTTTGAGGAGACATGTCTGTATACCAAAGCAATGGATCCGAATATGGCCTAGGGTCCTGTCTGGTTCCATCTTCTTCTCTGGGGACATCCATTTATGGTATGAGTGGAGGTAGATGCTCAGCTGGTGTCAGACCGCCCTTGTTTGTCCCCGGAGACCTACACTATTGGGATGGCCTCGGGGACTTTGGAGAGTTCTCCTAATTTGTACGATTTTGGATAATGGAATGGGCAGAATGCCCATGGATTGGGTAGGCACAGTCCTAATGTGTGGCTCCAGGGGCCCCAGCCTGGAGGGTGTGTGGCCCAGGAATCTGAGGACAGAAGTCTGAAAACACAAACTCAGCTTAGGTTGGGAACGTAGGTATGGCAGGGCCAATCTACAAGCCATGAGAAGGACTCTTCAGGATATGAAGAAAGAGCGATTCTGAGGCGCTTGCTCAGGCTTTTGTCTCTGGATTTTGTATCAAAGATGGGCGTGGAACGTGGGGAGGCCTCATGGGCCATGGACGAATCTTCCTCTCTGTGGATTTGGCCCGGTCCCAATTTCTTTCTGTCAATCTGTGGGATGGGAGGTCTCCTCTCAGGTTTGTTACCTCAGGTGTCCCAACCAAAGAGGAATTCCAAAGCAGAGCCCTGGGGAAGAGTGAAGGGACAACCCAAACGATGGTTATAAATTGGGGCCTAGGGGCATGGCAGACCCAATATGCTGTCTCTTCATCCAGCCACTGAGTGGCCTTACTTAAAGACTGGGCACAGGCTGAGGGTCAGCATGTGTGTTTGTGACCAATGTGGCCCGCGAGCATGGGCGGGGCCTCATGGGCCACACTGGTTTCAACTACACTGAACTTTGGATAACATGTCAATCACAAGGTCTCTTGCCATGGGGAAGGAGCTCTGATTTCTGCATCATTTTCAACCCTGGGCAGTGTTTGGAGATAAGGTCTACGTTCTGAAGCCTGAAAACCGCAGTTGGGAAGAGATGACGACCTAAGGCCATGGCGGGTCTGATGTGCTCAGTGTGCGGTCAGCTTCCTGGGTGTTGGTCCGGAGGTTCGGGTTCAGGTTGTGTCAGACAGTGAATTAGTACCCAGGTTAGACTATATAATTCAGGTAGAGTCGAGAGCCGTGTAGGTTTATCCTCATTTGAGGTGCCTGGGCTACTCATTAGGCAATATATTTTTTCTAGAGGCAGGCAGAGTGCTGCATTGTGGGTCCGGTATTGCCAAACATGAGGGATTATGGACCAGGAGTGTGAGGACAAGTCTGAGAACAGAAGCTAGACTTGGGCTTCAGGCTGAGGGCACGGCTGTTACCCCCTGCAGATCTGAACGAATATCTCATGCTTCTGAAGTCACGGCGAGGATCAGACGTTGGCTCGGGTTGGAGTTTCTGTGCATGACTGCCCCTTCATGAACGGAGCGGAATCTCAAGGCCATGGAGGTTTTCCCACGTTGGGAGTTGTGGGATGCCCCCTTCAAGGATTCCTTCTGAGGGACAATTGAGACCTGTTGGGCAGCTCCAGGATATCCCATATGGAAGGACTCCAGAGCACCGTTCGGGGTGGATGCCTGGGAAGCGGGCCTCGCATTCCAAATGTCTCCTAGCAACAAGACAGTTGAGATCGGATAGCTCTGCGGGAGCAACCGGCGTGGCTGAGTTGAAATGGACTTTTAGGGTCGGGCCCATTGTGTGTTTGTGTCCATGAGGGCCTTGGAATGGGGCGTTGGCACCGGGACCCTGAAGTATTCTCCTAAGCTTTTGACATACCTCCCAAGCACAAGTTTCCTTGTGGAGATGAGATTTGTTCTGAGGGGTGCCTCAGGAAACCCCCTATGCTGGTATTGGAATCCAGGCTTTTGAGGAGTCATGCCTATAAACCAAAACAATGGATCCGATTATGGCCTAGGGTCCTGTCTGGTTCAATCTTCTTCTCTGGTGATATCCATCTATGGAATGAGTGGAGGGAGATGCTCACCTGGTGTCACACCGCCCTTGTTTGTCCCTGGAGACCTACACTATTGGGATGGCCTCGGGGACTTTGGAGAGTTTTCTTAATTGGTGAGATTTTGGACAATGGAATGGGCAGAATTCCCATGGATTGGGTGGGCACAGTCCTAATGTGTGGCTCCTGGGGCCCCAGCCTGGAGGGTGTGCGGCCCAGGACTTTGAGGACAGAAGTCTGAAAACACAAACTCAGCTAAGGTTTTGGGACGTAGGTATGGGAGGCCCAATCTACAAACCATGAGAAGTACCCCTCAGGATATGAAGAAAGAGCGAGTCTGAGGCACTTGCTCAGGCTTTTGTCTCTGGATTTTGTATCAACAATGGCTGTAGAATGTGGGGAGGCCTCATGGGATATGGACGAATCTTCCTCTCTGTGGATTTGGCCTGGTCCCAATAGTTTTTCTTCAATTGTCGGATGGGAGGTCTCCTTTCAGGTTTATTACCTCAGGTGTCCGAACAAAATAGGAATTCCAAAGCAGAGCCCTGGGGAAGAGTGAAGGGACAACCCAAACTATGGTTAAAAATTGGGGCCTAGGTGCATGGCAGGCCCAATATGCTGTCTCTTCATCCAGCCACTGAGAGGCCTTACTTGAGGAGTGGGCTCATGCTGAGGGTCACAATGTGTGTTTGTGACCAATGTGGCCCGCGAGCATGGGCGGGGCCTCATGGGCCACACTGGTTTCAACTACACTGGACTTTGGACAACCTGCCAAACACAAGGTCTCTGGCCATGGGGAATGTGTTCTGATATCTGCATCATTTTCAACCCTGGGCAGTGGTTGGAGATAAGGTCTAGGTTCTGAAGCCTGAAAAACCGAAGTTGGGAAGAGATGACGACCTAAGGCCATGGCGGGTCTGATATGCTCAGTGTGCGGTCAGCTGCCTGGGTGTTGGTCAGGAGGTTCGGGCTCAGGTTGTGTCAGTCAGTGCATTAGTCCCAGGTTAGACTATATGATTTGGGTACAGTCGAGTGCCGTATAGGATTATCCTCATTTGAGGTGCCTGGGGAGCTCAATAGGCAAGATATTTTTTCTAGAGGGCAGGCAGAGTGCTGCACTTTGGTTCCAGAATTGCCAAACTTGAGGGCTTCTGGGCCAGGAGTGTGAGGACAGAAGTCTGAGAACACAAGCTAGACTTGGGCTTCAGGCCGAGGGCACGGCAGGTACCTCCTGCAGATCTGAACCAATATTTCATGCATCTGAAGTCACGGCGAGGATCAGACGTTGGCTCGGGTTGGAGTTTCTGTGCATGACTGCCCCTACATGAACGGAGCGGAATCTCAAGGCCATGGAGGTTTTCCCACGTTGGGAGTTGTGGGATGCCCCCTTCAAGGATTCCTTCTGCGGGACAATTGAGACCTGTTGGGCAGCTCCAGGATATCCCATATGGAAGGACTCCAGAGCACCGTTCGGGGTGGATGCCTGGGAAGCGGGCCTCGCATTCCAAATGTCTCCTAGCAACAAGACAGTTGAGATCGGATAGCTCTGCGGGAGCAACCGGCGTGGCTGAGTTGAAATGGACTTTTAGGGTCGGGCCCATTGTGTGTTTGTGTCCATGAGGGCCTTGGAATGGGGCGTTGGCACCGGGACCCTGAAGTATTCTCCTAAGCTTTTGACATACCTCCCATGCACAAGTTTCCTTGTGGAGATGAGATTTGTTCTGAGGGGTGCCTCAGGAAACCCCCTATGCTGGTATTGGAATCCAGGCTTTTGAGAAGACATGCCTGTAAACCAAAACAATGAATCCGATTATGGCCTAGGGTCCTGTCTGGTTCAATCTTCTTCTCTGGTGATATCCATCTATGGAATGAGTGGAGGGAGATGCTCACCTGGTGTCACACCGCCCTTGTTTGTCCCTGGAGACCTACACTATTGGGATGGCCTCGGGGACTTTGGAGAGTTTTCTTAATTGGTGAGATTTTGGACAATGGAATGGGCAGAATTCCCATGGATTGGGTAGGCACAGTCCTAATGTGTGGCTCCAGGGGCCCCAGCCTGGAGGGTGTGCGGCCCAGGACTTTGAGGACAGAAGTCTGAAAACACAAACTCAGCTAAGGTTTTGGGACGTAGGTATGGGAGGCCCAATCTACAAACCATGAGAAGTACCCCTCAGGATATGAAGAAAGAGCGAGTCTGAGGCACTTGCTCAGGCTTTTGTCTCTGGATTTTGTATCAACAATGGCTGTAGAATGTGGGGAGGCCTCATGGGATATGGACGAATCTTCGTCTCTGTGGATTTGGCCCGGTGCCAATAGTTTTTCTTCAATTGTCGGATGGGAGGTCTCCTTTCAGGTTTATTACCTCAGGTGTCCGAACAAAATAGGAATTCCAAAGCAGAGCCCTGGGGAAGAGTGAAGGGACAACCCAAACTATGGTTAAAAATTGGGGCCTAGGTGCATGGCAGGCCCAATATGCTGTCTCTTCATCCAGCCACTGAGAGGCCTTACTTGAGGAGTGGGCTCATGCTGAGGGTCACAATGTGTGTTTGTGACCAATGTGGCCCGCGAGCATGGGCGGGGCCTCATGGGCCACACTGGTTTCAACTACACTGGACTTTGGACAACCTGCCAAACACAAGGTCTCTGGCCATGGGGAATGTGTTCTGATATCTGCATCATTTTCAACCCTGGGCAGTGGTTGGAGATAAGGTCTAGGTTCTGAAGCCTGAAAAACCGAAGTTGGGAAGAGATGACGACCTAAGGCCATGGCGGGTCTGATATGCTCAGTGTGCGGTCAGCTGCCTGGGTGTTGGTCAGGAGGTTCGGGCTCAGGTTGTGTCAGTCAGTGCATTAGTCCCAGGTTAGACTATATGATTAGGGTACAGTCGAGTGCCGTATAGGATTATCCTCATTTGAGGTGCCTGGGGAGCTCAATAGGCAAGATATTTTTTCTAGAGGGCAGGCAGAGTGCTGCACTTTGGTTCCAGAATTGCCAAACTTGAGGGCTTCTGGGCCAGGAGTGTGAGGACAGAAGTCTGAGAACACAAGCTAGACTTGGGCTTCAGGCCGAGGGCACGGCAGGTACCTCCTGCAGATCTGAACCAATATTTCATGCATCTGAAGTCACGGCGAGGATCAGACGTTGGCTCGGGTTGGAGTTTCTGTGCATGACTGCCCCTTCATGAACGGAGCGGAATCTCAAGGCCATGGAGGTTTTCCCACGTTGGGAGTTGTGGGATGCCCCCTTCAAGGATTCCTTCTGCGGGACAATTGAGACCTGTTGGGCAGCTCCAGGATATCCCATATGGAAGGACTCCAGAGCACCGTTCGGGGTGGATGCCTGGGAAGCAGGCCTCGCATTCCAAATGTCTCCTAGCAACAAGACAGTTGAGATCGCATAGCTCTGCGGGAGCAACCGGCGTGGCTGAGTTGAAATGGACTTTTAGGGTCGGGCCCATTGTGTGTTTGTGTCCATGAGGGCCTTGGAATGGGGCGTTGGCACCGGGACCCTGAAGTATTCTCCTAAGCTTTTGACATACCTCCCATGCACAAGTTTCCTTGTGGAGATGAGATTTGTTCTGAGGGGTGCCTCAGGAAACCCCCTATGCTGGTTTTGGAAACCAGGCTTTTGAGGAGACATGCCTGTAAACCAAAACAATGGATCCGATTATGGCCTAGGGTCCTGTCTCGTTCAAACTTCTTCTCTGGTGATATCCATCTATGGAATGAGTGGAGGGAGATGCTCACCTGGTGTCACACCGCCCTTGTTTGTCCCTGGAGACCTACACTATTGGGATGGCATCGGGGACTTTGGAGAGTTTTCTTAATTGGTGAGATTATGGACAATGGAATGGGCAGAATTCCCATGGATTGGGTAGGCACAGTCCTAATGTGTGGCTCCAGGGGCCCCAGCCTGGAGGGTGTGTGGCCCAGGACTTTGAGGACAGAAGTCTGAAAACACAAACTCAGCTAAGGTTTTGGGACGTAGGTATGGGAGGCCCAATCTACAAACCATGAGAAGTACCCCTCAGGATATGAAGAAAGAGCGAGTCTGAGGCACTTGCTCAGGCTTTTGTCTCTGGATTTTGTATCAACAATGGCTGTAGAATGTGGGGAGGCCTCATGGGATATGGACGAATCTTCCTCTCTGTGGATATGGCCCGGTCCCAATAGTTTTTCTTCAATTGTCGGATGGGAGGTCTCCTTTCAGGTTTATTACCTCAGGTGTCCGAACAAAATAGGAATTCCAAAGCAGAGCCCTGGGGAAGAGTGAAGGGACAACCCAAACTATGGTCAAAAATTGGGGCCTAGGTGCATGGCAGGCCCAATATGCTGTCTCTTCATCCAGCCACTGAGAGGCCTTACTTGAGGAGTGGGCTCATGCTGAGGGTCACAATGTGTGTTTGTGACCAATGTGGCCCGCGAGCATGGGCGGGGCCTCATGGGCCACACTGATTCAACTACACTGGACTTTGGACAACCTGCCAAACACAAGGTCTCTGGCCATGGGGAATGTGTTCTGATATCTGCATCATTTTCAACCCTGGGCAGTGGTTGGAGATAAGGTCTAGGTTCTGAAGCCTGAAAAACCGAAGTTGGGAGGAGATGACGACCTAAGGCCATGGCGGGTCTGATATGCTCAGTGTGCGGTCAGCTTCCTGGGTGTTGGTCAGGAGGTTCGGGCTCAGGTTGTGTCAGTCAGTGCATTAGTCCCAGGTTAGACTATATGATTTGGGTACAGTCGAGTGCCGTATAGGTTTATCCTCATTTGAGGTGCCTGGGGAGCTCAATAGGCAAGATATTTTTTCTAGAGGGCAGGCAGAGTGCTGCACTTTGGTTCCAGAATTGCCAAACTTGAGGGCTTCTGGGCCAGGAGTGTGAGGACAGAAGTCTGAGAACACAAGCTAGACTTGGGCTTCAGGCCGAGGGCACGGCAGGTACCTCCTGCAGATCTGAACCAATATTTCATGCATCTGAAGTCACGGCGAGGATCAGACGTTGGCTCGGGTTGGAGTTTCTGTGCATGACTGCCCCTTCATGAACGGAGCGGAATCTCAAGGCCATGGAGGTTTTCCCACGTTGGGAGTTGTGGGATGCCCCCTTCAAGGATTCCTTCTGCGGGACAATTGAGACCTGTTGGTCAGCTCCAGGACATCCCATATGGAATGACTCCAGAGCACCGTTCGAGGATCGATGCCAGGGAATCCCGCCTCGCATTCCAATTTTCTCCTAGCAACAAGACAGTTGAGTTTTGATGGCTCTGCGGCAGCAATCGGGGCGGCTGTGTTGAAATGGACTTTCCCGAGGATGGGGCCTAATGTGTGTTTGTGTCCATGAGGGCCTTGGAATGGGGCGGTGACACCGGGACCCTGAAGTATTCTCCTAAGCTTTTGACATAGGTCCCATGCACAAGTTTCCTTGTGGAAACGAGATTTGTTCTGATGGGTGCCTCACATAAACCCCTATGCTGGTCTTGGAATCCAGGCTTTTGAGGAGACATGTCTGTATACCAAAGCAATGGATCCGAATATGGCCTAGGGTCCTGTCTGGTTCCATCTTCTTCTCTGGGGACATCCATTTATGATATGAGTGGAGGTAGATGCTCAGCTGGTGTCAGACCGCCCTTGTTTGTCCCCGAAGACCTACACTATTGGGATGGCCTCGGGGACTTTGGAGAGTTCTCCTAATTTGTACGATTTTGGATAATGGAATGGGCAGAATGCCCATGGATTGGGTAGGCACAGTCCTAATGTGTGGCTCCAGGGGCCCCAGCCTGGAGGGTGTGTGGCCCAGGAATCTGAGGACAGAAGTCTGAAAACACAAACTCAGCTTAGGTTGGGAACGTAGGTATGGCAGGGCCAATCTACAAACCATGAGAAGGACTCTTCAGGATATGAAGAAAGAGCGATTCTGAGGCGCTTGCTCAGGCTTTTGTCTCTGGATTTTGTATCAAAGATGGGCGTGGAACGTGGGGAGGCCTCATGGGCCATGGACGAATCATCCTCTCTGTGGATTTGGCCCGGTCCCAATTTCTTTCTGTCAATCTGTGGGATGGGAGGTCTCCTCTCAGGTTTGTTACCTCAGGTGTCCCAACCAAAGAGGAATTCCAAAGCAGAGCCCTGGGGAAGAGTGAAGGGACAAACCAAACGATGGTTATAAATTGGGGCCTAGGGGCATGGCAGACCCAATATGCTGTCTCTTCATCCAGCCACTGAGTGGCCTTACTTAAAGACTGGGCACAGGCTGAGGGTCAGCATGTGTGTTTGTGACCAATGTGGCCCGCGAGCATGGGCGGGGCCTCATGGGCCACACTGGTTTCAACTACACTGAACTTTGGATAACATGCCAATCACAAGGTCTCTTGCCATGGGGAAGGAGCTCTGATTTCTGCATCATTTTCAACCCTGGGCAGTGTTTGGAGATAAGGTCTACGTTCTGAAGCCTGAAAACCGCAGTTGGGAAAAGATGACGACCTAAGGCCATGGCGGGTCTGATGTGCTCAGTGTGCGGTCAGCTTCCTGGGTGTTGGTCCGGAGGTTCGGGTTCAGGTTGTGTCAGACAGTGAATTAGTACCTAGGTTAGACTATATAATTCAGGTAGAGTCGAGAGCCGTGTAGGTTTATCCTCATTTGAGGTGCCTGGGCTACTCATTAGGCAATATATTTTTTCTAGAGGCAGGCAGAGTGCTGCATTGTGGGTCCGGTATTGCCAAACATGAGGGATTCTGGACCAGGAGTGTGAGGACAAGTCTGAGAACAGAAGCTAGACTTGGGCTTCAGGCTGAGGGCACGGCTGGTACCCCCTGCAGATCTGAACGAATATCTCATGCTTCTGAAGTCACGGCGAGGATCAGACGTTGGCTCGGGTTGGAGTTTCTGTGCATGACTGCCCCTTCATGAACGGAGCGGAATCTCAAGGCCATGGAGGATTTCCCACGTTGGGAGTTGTGGGATGCCCCCTTCAAGGATTCCTTCTGAGGGACAATTGAGACCTGTTGGGCAGCTCCAGGATATCCCATATGGAAGGACTCCAGAGCACCGTTCGGGGTGGATGCCTGGGAAGCGGGCCTCGCATTCCAAATGTCTCCTAGCAACAAGACAGTTGAGATCGGATAGCTCTGCGGGAGCAACCGGCGTGGCTGAGTTGAAATGGACTTTTAGGGTCGGGCCAATTGTGTGTTTGTGTCCATGAGGGCCTGGGAATGGGGCGTTGGCACCGGGACCCTGAAGTATTCTCCTAAGCTTTTGACATACCTCCCAAGCACAAGTTTCCTTGTGGAGATGAGATTTGTTCTGAGGGGTGCCTCAGGAAACCCCCTATGCTGGTATTGGAATCCAGGCTTTTGAGGAGACATGCCTATAAACCAAAACAATGGATCCGATTATGGCCTAGGGTCCTGTCTGGTTCAATCTTCTTCTCTGGTGATATCCATCTTTGGAATGAGTGGAGGGAGATGCTCACCTGGTGTCACACCGCCCCTGCTGTCCCTGGAGACCTACACTATTGGGATGGCCTCGGGGACTTTGGAGAGTTTTCTTAATTGGTGAGAATTTGGACAATGGAATGGGCAGAATTCCCATGATTGGGTAGGCACAGTCCTAATGTGTGGCTCCAGGGGCCTTAGCCTGGAGGGTGTGCGGCCCAGGACTTTGAGGACAGAAGTCTGAAAACACAAACTCAGCTAAGGTTTTGGGACGTAGGTATGGGAGGCCCAATCTACAAACCATGAGAAGTACCCCTCAGGATATGAAGAAAGAGCGAGTCTGAGGCACTTGCTCAGGCTTTTGTCTCTGGATTTTGTATCAACAATGGCTGTAGAATGTGGGGAGGCCTCATGGGATATGGACGAATCTTCCTCTCTGTGGATTTGGCCCGGTCCCAATAGTTTTTCTTCAATTGTCGGATGGGAGGTCTCCTTTCAGGTTTATTACCTCAGGTGTCCGAACAAAATAGGAATTCCAAAGCAGAGCCCTGGGGAAGAGTGAAGGGACAACCCAAACTATGGTTAAAAATTGGGGCCTAGGTGCATGGCAGGCCCAATATGCTGTCTCTTCATCCAGCCACTGAGAGGCCTTACTTGAGGAGTGGGCTCATGCTGAGGGTCACAATGTGTGTTTGTGACCAATGTGGCCCGCGAGCATGGGCGGGGCCTCATGGGCCACACTGGTTTCAACTACACTGGACTTTGGACAACCTGCCAAACACAAGGTCTCTGGCCATGGGGAATGTGTTCTGATATCTGCATCATTTTCAACCCTGGGCAGTGGTTGGAGATAAGGTCTAGGTTCTGAAGCCTGAAAAACCGAAGTTGGGAAGAGATGACGACCTAAGGCCATGGCGGGTCTGATATGCTCAGTGTGCGGTCAGCTGCCTGGGTGTTGGTCAGGAGGTTCGGGCTCAGGTTGTGTCAGTCAGTGCATTAGTCCCAGGTTAGACTATATGATTAGGGTACAGTCGAGTGCCGTATAGGATTATCCTCATTTGAGGTGCCTGGGGAGCTCAATAGGCAGATATTTTTTCTAGAGGGCAGGCAGAGTGCTGCACTTTGGTTCCAGAATTGCCAAACTTGAGGGCTTCTGGGCCAGGAGTGTGAGGACAGAAGTCTGAGAACACAAGCTAGACTTGGGCTTCAGGCCGAGGGCACGGCAGGTACCTCCTGCAGATCTGAACCAATATTTCATGCATCTGAAGTCACGGCGAGGATCAGACGTTGGCTCGGGTTGGAGTTTCTGTGCATGACTGCCCCTTCATGAACGGAGCGGAATCTCAAGGCCATGGAGGTTTTCCCACGTTGGGAGTTGTGGGATGCCCCCTTCTAGGATTCCTTCTGCGGGACAATTGAGACCTGTTGGGCAGCTCCAGGATATCCCATATGGAAGGACTCCAGAGCACCGTTCGGGGTGGATGCCTGGGAAGCGGGCCTCGCATTCCAAATGTCTCCTAGCAACAAGACAGTTGAGATCGGATAGCTCTGCGGGAGCAACCGGCGTGGCTGAGTTGAAATGGACTTTTAAAGTCGGGCCCATTGTGTGTTTGTGTCCATGAGGTCCTTGGAATGGGGCGTTGGCACCGGGACCCTGAAGTATTCTCCTAAGCTTTTGACATACCTCCCATGCACAAGTTTCCTTGTGGAGATGAGATTTGTTCTGAGGGGTGCCTCAGGAAACCCCCTATGCTGGTATTGGAATCCAGGCTTTTGAGGAGACATGCCTATAAACCAAAACAATGGATCCGATTATGGCCTAGGGTCCTGTCTGGTTCAATCTTCTTCTCTGGTGATATCCATCTATGGAATGAGTGGAGGGAGATGCTCACCTGGTGTCACACCGCCCTTGCTGTCCCTGGAGACCTACACTATTGGGATGGCCTCGGGGACTTTGGAGAGTTTTCTTAATTGGTGAGAATTTGGACAATGGAATGGGCAGAATTCCCATGGATTGGGTAGGCACAGTCCTAATGTGTGGCTCCAGGGGCCTTAGCCTGGAGGGTGTGCGGCCCAGGACTTTGAGGACAGAAGGCTGAAAACACAAACTCAGCTAAGGTTTTGGGACGTAGGTATGGGAGGCCCAATCTACAAACCATGAGAAGTACCCCTCAGGATATGAAGAAAGAGCGAGTCTGAGGCACTTGCTCAGGCTTTTGTCTCTGGATTTTGTATCAACAATGGCTGTAGAATGTGGGGAGACCTCATGGGATATGGACGAATCTTCCTCTCTGTGGATTTGGCCCGGTCCCAATAATTTTTCTTCAATTGTCGGATGGGAGGTCTCCTTTCAGGTTTATTACCTCAGGTGTCCGAACAAAATAGGAATTCCAAAGCAGAGCCCTGGGGAAGAGTGAAGGGACAACCCAAACTATGGTTAAAAATTGGGGCCTAGGTGCATGGCAGGCCCAATATGCTGTCTCTTCATCCAGCCACTGAGAGGCCTTACTTGAGGACTGGGCTCATGCTGAGGGTCACAATGTGTGTTTGTGACCAATGTGGCCCGCGAGCATGGGCGGGGCCTCATGGGCCACACTGGTTTCAACTACACTGGACTTTGGACAACCTGCCAAACACAAGGTCTCTGGCCATGGGGAATGTGTTCTGATATCTGCATCATTTTCAACCCTGGGCAGTGGTTGGAGATAAGGTCTAGGTTCTGAAGCCTGAAAAACCGAAGTTGGGAAGAGATGACGACCTAAGGCCATGGCGGGTCTGATATGCTCAGTGTGCGGTCAGTTGCCTGGGTGTTGGTCAGGAGGTTCGGGCTCAGGTTGTGTCAGTCAGTGCATTAGTCCCAGGTTAGACTATATGATTAGGGTACAGTCGAGTGCCGTATAGGATTATCCTCATTTGAGGTGCCTGGGGAGCTCAATAGGCAAGATATTTTTTCTAGAGGGCAGGCAGAGTGCTGCACTTTGGTTCCAGAATTGCCAAACTTGAGGGCTTCTGGGCCAGGAGTGTGAGGACAGAAGTCTGAGAACACAAGCTAGACTTGGGCTTCAGGCCGAGGGCACGGCAGGTACCTCCTGCAGATCTGAACCAATATTTCATGCATCTGAAGTCACGGCGAGGATCAGACGTTGGCTCGGGTTGGAGTTTCTGTGCATGACTGCCCCTTCATGAACGGAGCGGAATCTCAAGGCCATGGAGGTTTTCCCACGTTGGGAGTTGTGGGATGCCCCCTTCAAGGATTCCTTCTGCGGGACAATTGAGACCTGTTGGGCAGCTCCAGGATATCCCATATGGAAGGACTCCAGAGCACCGTTCGGGGTGGATGCCTGGGAAGCGGGCCTCGCATTCCAAATGTCTCCTAGCAACAAGACAGTTGAGATCGGATAGCTCTGCGGGAGCAACCGGCGTGGCTGAGTTGAAATGGACTTTTAGGGTCGGGCCCATTGTGTGTTTGTGTCCATGAGGGCCTTGGAATGGGGCGTTGGCACCGGGACCCTGAAGTATTCTCCTAAGCTTTTGACATACCTCCCATGCACAAGTTTCCTTGTGGAGATGAGATTTGTTCTGAGGGGTGCCTCAGGAAACCCCCTATGCTGGTATTGGAAACCAGGCTTTTGAGGAGACATGCCTGTAAACCAAAACTTTGGATCCGATTATGGCCTAGGGTCCTGTCTCGTTCAAACTTCTTCTCTGGTGATATCCATCTATGGAATGAGTGGAGGGAGATGCTCACCTGGTGTCACACCGCCCTTGTTTGTCCCTGGAGACCTACACTATTGGGATGGCCTCGGGGACTTTGGAGAGTTTTCTTAATTGGTGAGATTATGGACAATGGAATGGGCAGAATTCCCATGGATTGGGTAGGCACAGTCCTAATGTGTGGCTCCAGGGGCCCCAGCCTGGAGGGTGTGTGGCCCAGGACTTTGAGGACAGAAGTCTGAAAACACAAACTCAGCTAAGGTTTTGGGACGTAGGTATGGGAGGCCCAATCTACAAACCATGAGAAGTACCCCTCAGGATATGAAGAAAGAGCGAGTCTGAGGCACTTGCTCAGGCTTTTGTCTCTGGATTTTGTATCAACAATGGCTGTAAAATGTGGGGAGGCCTCATGGGATATGGACGAATCTTCCTCTCTGTGGATTTGGCCCGGTCCCAATAGTTTTTCTTCAATTGTCGGATGGGAGGTCTCCTTTCAGGTTTATTACCTCAGGTGTCCGAACAAAATAGGAATTCCAAAGCAGAGCCCTGGGGAAGAGTGAAGGGACAACCCAAACTATGGTTAAAAATTGGGGCCTAGGTGCATGGCAGGCCCAATATGCTGTCTCTTCATCCAGCCACTGAGAGGCCTTACTTGAGGACTGGGCTCATGCTGAGGGTCACAATGTGTGTTTGTGACCAATGTGGCCCGCGAGCATGGGCGGGGCCTCATGGGCCACACTGGTTTCAACTACACTGGACTTTGGACAACCTGCCAAACACAAGGTCTCTGGCCATGGGGAATGTGTTCTGATATCTGCATCATTTTCAACCCTGGGCAGTGGTTGGAGATAAGGTCTAGGTTCTGAAGCCTGAAAAACCGAAGTTGGGAAGAGATGACGACCTAAGGCCATGGCGGGTCTGATATGCTCAGTGTGCGGTCAGCTGCCTGGGTGTTGGGCAGGAGGTTCGGGCTCAGGTTGTGTCAGTCAGTTCATTAGTCCCAGGTTAGACTATATGATTAGGGTACAGTCGAGTGCCGTATAGGATTATCCTCATTTGAGGTGCCTGGGGAGCTTAATAGGCAAGATATTTTTTCTAGAGGGCAGGCAGAGTGCTGCACTTTGGTTCCAGAATTGCCAAACTTGAGGGCTTCTGGGCCAGGAGTGTGAGGACAGAAGTCTGAGAACACAAGCTAGACTTGGGCTTCAGGCCGAGGGCACGGCAGGTACCTCCTGCAGATCTGAACCAATATTTCATGCATCTGAAGTCACGGCGAGGATCAGACGTTGGCTCGGGTTGGAGTTTCTGTGCATGACTGCCCCTTCATGAACGGAGCGGAATCTCAAGGCCATGGAGGTTTTCCCACGTTGGGAGTTGTGGGATGCCCCCTTCAAGGATTCCTTCTGCGGGACAATTGAGACCTGTTGGGCAGCTCCAGGATATCCCATATGGAAGGACTCCAGAGCACCGTTCGGGGTGGATGCCTGGGAAGCGGGCCTCGCATTCCAAATGTCTCCTAGCAACAAGACAGTTGAGATCGGATAGCTCTGCGGGAGCAACCGGCGTGGCTGAGTTGAAATGGACTTTTAGGGTCGGGCCCATTGTGTGTTTGTGTCCATGAGGGCCTTGGAATGGGGCGTTGGCACCGGGACCCTGAAGTATTCTCCTAAGCTTTTGACATACCTCCCATGCACAAGTTTCCTTGTGGAGATGAGATTTGTTCTGAGGGGTGCCTCAGGAAACCCCCTATGCTGGTATTGGAAACCAGGCTTTTGAGGAGACATGCCTGTAAACCAAAACAATGGATCCGATTATGGCCTAGGGTCCTGTCTCGTTCAAACTTCTTCTCTGGTGATATCCATCTATGGAATGAGTGGGGGGAGATGCTCACCTGGTGTCACACCGCCCTTGTTTGTCCCTGGAGACCTACACTATTGGGATGGCCTCGGGGACTTTGGAGAGTTTTCTTAATTGGTGAGATTATGGACAATGGAATGGGCAGAATTCCCATGGATTGGGTAGGCACAGTCCTAATGTGTGGCTCCAGGGGCCTTAGCCTGGAGGGTGTGTGGCCCAGGACTTTGAGGACAGAAGTCTGAAAACACAAACTCAGCTAAGGTTTTGGGACGTAGGTATGGGAGGCCCAATCTACAAACCATGAGAAGTGCCCCTCAGGATATGAAGAAAGAGCGAGTCTGAGGCACTTGCTCAGGCTTTTGTCTCTGGATTTTGTATCAACAATGGCTGTAGAATGTGGGGAGGCCTCATGGGATATGGACGAATCTTCCTCTCTGTGGATTTGGCCCGGTCCCAATAGTTTTTCTTCAATTGTCGGATGGGAGGTCTCGTTTCAGGTTTATTACCTCAGGTGTCCGAACAAAATAGGAATTCCAAAGCAGAGCCCTGGGGAAGAGTGAAGGGACAACCCAAACTATGGTTAAAAATTGGGGCCTAGGTGCATGGCAGGCCCAATATGCTGTCTCTTCATCCAGCCACTGAGAGGCCTTACTTGAGGAGTGGGCTCATGCTGAGGGTCACAATGTGTGTTTGTGACCAATGTGGCCCGCGAGCATGGGCGGGGCCTCATGGGCCACACTGGTTTCAACTACACTGGACTTTGGACAACCTGCCAAACACAAGGTCTCTGGCCATGGGGAATGTGTTCTGATATCTGCATCATTTTCAACCCTGGGCAGTGGTTGGAGATAAGGTCTAGGTTCTGAAGCCTGAAAAACCGAAGTTGGGAAGAGATGACGACCTAAGGCCATGGCGGGTCTGATATGCTCAGTGTGCGGTCAGCTGCCTGGGTGTTGGTCAGGAGGTTCGGGCTCAGGTTGTGTCAGTCAGTGCATTAGTCCCAGGTTAGACTATATGATTTGGGTACAGTCGAGTGCCGTATAGGTTTATCCTCATTTGAGGTGCCTGGGGAGCTCAATAGGCAAGATATTTTTTCTAGAGGGCAGGCAGAGTGCTGCACTTTGGTTCCAGAATGCCAAACTTGAGGGCTTCTGGGCCAGGAGTGTGAGGACAGAAGTCTGAGAACACAAGCTAGACTTGGGCTTCAGGCCGAGGGCACGGCAGGTACCTCCTGCAGATCTGAACCAATATTTCATGCATCTGAAGTCACGGCGAGGATCAGACGTTGGCTCGGGTTGGAGTTTCTGTGCATGACTGCCCCTTCATGAACGGAGCGGAATCTCAAGGCCATGGAGGTTTTCCCACGTTGGGAGTTGTGGGATGCCCCCTTCAAGGATTCCTTCTGCGGGACAATTGAGACCTCTTGGGCAGCTCCAGGATATCCCATATGGAAGGACTCCAGAGCACCGTTCGGGGTGGATGCCTGGGAAGCGGGCCTCGCATTCCAAATGTCTCCTAGCAACAAGACAGTTGAGATCGGATAGCTCTGCGGGAGCAACCGGCGTGGCTGAGTTGAAATGGACTTTTAGGGTCGGGCCCATTGTGTGTTTGTGTCCATGAGGTCCTTGGAATGGGGCGTTGGCACCGGGACCCTGAAGTATTCTCCTAAGCTTTTGACATACCTCCCATGCACAAGTTTCCTTGTGGAGATGAGATTTGTTCTGAGGGGTGCCTCAGGAAACCCCCTATGCTGGTATTGGAATCCAGGCTTTTGAGGAGACATGCCTGTAAACCAAAACAATGGATCCGATTATGGCCTAGGGTCCTGTCTGGTTCAATCTTCTTCTCTGGTGATATCCATCTATGGAATGAGTGGAGGGAGATGCTCACCTGGTGTCACACCGCCCTTGTTTGTCCCTGGAGACCTACACTATTGGGATGGCCTCGGGGACTTTGGAGAGTTTTCTTAATTGGTGAGATTTTGGACAATGGAATGGGCAGAATTCCCATGGATTGGGTAGGCACAGTCCTAATGTGTGGCTCCAGGGGCCCCAGCCTGGAGGGTGTGCGGCCCAGGACTTTGAGGACAGAAGTCTGAAAACACAAACTCAGCTAAGGTTTTGGGACGTAGGTATGGGAGGCCCAATCTACAAACCATGAGAAGTACCCCTCAGGATATGAAGAAAGAGCGAGTCTGAGGCACTTGCTCAGGCTTTTGTCTCTGGATTTTTTATCAACAATGGCTGTAGAATGTGGGGAGGCCTCATGGGATATGGACGAATCTTCCTCTCTGTGGATTTGGCCCGGTCCCAATAGTTTTTCTTCAATTGTCGGATGGGAGGTCTCCTTTCAGGTTTATTACCTCAGGTGTCCGAACAAAATAGGAATTCCAAAGCAGAGCCCTGGGGAAGAGTGAAGGGACAACCCAAACTATGGTCAAAAATTGGGGCCTAGGTGCATGGCAGGCCCAATATGCTGTCTCTTCATCCAGCCACTGAGAGGCCTTACTTGAGGAGTGGGCTCATGCTGAGGGTCACAATGTGTGTTTGTGACCAATGTGGCCCGCGAGCATGGGCGGGGCCTCATGGGCCACACTGGTTTCAACTACACTGGACTTTGGACAACCTGCCAAACACAAGGTCTCTGGCCATGGGGAATGTGTTCTGATATCTGCATCATTTTCAACCCTGGGCAGTGGTTGGAGATAAGGTCTAGGTTCTGAAGCCTGAAAAACCGAAGTTGGGAAGAGATGACGACCTAAGGCCATGGCGGGTCTGATATGCTCAGTGTGCGGTCAGCTGCCGGGGTGTTGGGCAGGAGGTTCGGGCTCAGGTTGTGTCATTCAGTGCATTAGTCCCAGGTTAGACTATATAATTTGGTTACCGTCGAGTGCCGTATAGGTTTATCCTCATTTGAGGTGCCTGGGGAGCTCAATAGGCAAGATATTTTTTCTAGAGGGCAGGCAGAGTGCTGCACTTTGGTTCCAGAATTGCCAAACTTGAGGGCTTCTGGGCCAGGAGTGTGAGGACAGAAGTCTGAGAACACAAGCTAGACTTGGGCTTCAGGCCGAGGGCACGGCAGGTACCTCCTGCAGATCTGAACCAATATTTCATGCATCTGAAGTCACGGCGAGGATCAGACGTTGGCTCGGGTTGGAGTTTCTGTGCATGACGGCCCCTTCATGAACGGAGCGGAATCTCAAGGCCATGGAGGTTTTCCCACGTTGGGAGTTGTGGGATGCCCCCTTCAAGGATTCCTTCTGCGGGACAATTGAGACCTGTTGGTCAGCTCCAGGACATCCCATATGGAATGACTCCAGAGCACCGTTCGAGGATCGATGCCAAAGAATCCCGCCTCGCATTCCAATTTTCTCCTAGCAACAAGACAGTTGAGTTTTGATGGCTCTGCGGGAGCAATTGGGGCGGCTGTGTTGAAATGGACTTTCCAGAGGTTGGGGCCTAATGTGTGTTTATTTGTCCATGAGGGCCTTGGAATGGGGCGGTGACACCGGGACCCTGAAGTATTCTCCTAAGCTTTTGACATAGGTCCCATACACAAGTATCCTTGTGGAAACGAGATTTGTTCTGATGGGTGCCTCAGGAAACCCCCTATGCTGGTCTTGGAATCCAGGCTTTTAAGGAGACATGTCTGTAAACCAAAGCAATGGATCCGAATATGGCCTAGGGTCCTGTCTGGTTCCATCTTCTTCTCTGGGGACATCCATTTATGATATGAGTGGAGGTAGATGCTCAGCTGGTGTCAGACCGACCTTGTTTGTCCCTGGAGACCTACACTATTGGGATGGCCTCGGGGACTTTGGAGAGTTCTCCTAATTTGTACGATTTTGGATAATGGAATGGGCAGAATGCCCATGGATTGGGTAGGCACAGTCCTAATGTTGGCTCCAGGGGCCCCAGACTGTAGGGTGTGTGGCCCAGGAATCTGATTACAGAAGTCTGAAAACACAAACTCAGCTTAGGTTGGGAACGTAGGTATGGCAGGGCCAATCTACAAACCATGAGAAGCACTCTTCAGGATATGAAGAAAGAGCGAGTCTGAGGCGCTTGCTCAGGCTTTTGTCTCTGGATTTTCTATCAAAGATGGGCGTGGAACGTGGGGAGGCCTCATGGGCCATGGACGAATCTTCCTCTCTGTGGATTTGGCCCAGTCCCAATTTCTTTCTCTCAATCTGTGGGATGGGAGGTCTCCTCTCAGGTTTGTTACCTCAGGTGTCCCAACCAAAGAGGAATTCCAAAGCAGAGCCCTCGGCAAGAGTGAAGGGACAACCCAAACGATGGTTATAAATTGGGGCCTAGGGGCATGGCAGACCCAATATGCTGTCTCTTCATCCAGCCACTGAGTGGCCTTACTTAAAGACTGGGCACAGGCTGAGGGTCAGCATGTGTGTTTGTGACCAATGTGGCCCGCGAGCATGGGCGGGGCCTCATGGGCCACACTGGTTTCAACTACACTGAACTTTGGATAACATGCCAATCACAAGGTCTCTTGCCATGGGGAAGGAGCTCTGATTTCTGCATCATTTTCAACCCTGGGCAGTGTTTGGAGATAAGGTCTACGTTCTGAAGCCTGAAAACCGCAGTTGGGAAGAGATGACGACCTAAGGCCATGGCGGGTCTGATGTGCTCAGTGTGCGGTCAGCTGCCTGGGTGTTGGTCCGGAGGTTCGGGTTCAGGTTGTGTCAGACAGTGAATTAGTACCCAGGTTAGACTATATAATTCAGGTAGAGTCGAGAGCCGTGTAGGTTTATCCTCATTTGAGGTGCCTGGGCTACTCATTAGGCAATATATTTTTTCTAGAGGCAGGCAGAGTGCTGCATTGTGGGTCCGGTATTGCTAAACATGAGGGATTCTGGACCAGGAGTGTGAGGACAAGTCTGAGAACAGAAGCTAGACTTGGGCTTCAGGCCGAGGGCACGGCTGGTACCCTCTGCAGATCTGAACGAATATCTCATGCTTCTGAAGTCACGGCGAGGATCAGACGTTGGCTCGGGTTGGAGTTTCTGTGCATGACTGCCCCTTCATGAACGGAGCGGAATCTCAAGGCCATGGAGGTTTTCCCACGTTGGGAGTTGTGGGATGCCCCCTTCAAGGATTCCTTCTGCGGGACAATTGAGACCTGTTGGGCAGCTCCAGGATATCCCATATGGAAGGACTCCAGAGCACCGTTCGGGGTGGATGCCTGGGAAGCGGGCCTCGCATTCCAAATGTCTCCTAGCAACAAGACAGTTGAGATCGGATAGCTCTGCGGGAGCAACCGGCGTGGCTCAGTTGAAATGGACTTTTAGGATCGGGCCCATTGTGTGTTTGTGTCCATGAGGGCCTTGGAATGGGGCGTTGGCACCGGGACCCTGAAGTATTTCCTAAGCTTTTGACATACCTCCCATGCACAAGTTTCCTTGTGGAGATGAGATTTGTTCTGAGGGGTGCCTCAGGAAACCCCCTATGCTGGTATTGGAATCCAGGCTTTTGAGGAGACATGCCTGTAAACCAAAACAATGGATCCGATTATGGCCTAGGGTCCTGTCTGGTTCAATCTTCTTCTCTGGTGATATCCATCTATGGAATGAGTGGAGGGAGATGCTCACCTGGTGTCACACCGCCCTTGTTTGTCCCTGGAGACCTACACTATTGGGATGGCCTCGGGGACTTTGGAGAGTTTTCTTAATTGGTGAGATTTTGGACAATGGAATGGGCAGAATTCCCATGGTTTGGGTAGGCACAGTCCTAATGTGTGGCTCCAGTGGCCGCAGCCTGGAGGGTGTGCGGCCCAGGACTTTGAGGACAGAAGTCTGAAAACACAAACTCAGCTAAGGTTTTGGGACGTAGGTATTGGAGGCCCAATCTACAAACCATGAGAAGTACCCCTCAGGATATGAAGAAAGAGCGAGTCTGAGGCACTTGCTCAGGCTTTTGTCTCTGGATTTTGTATCAACAATGGCTGTAGAATGTGGGGAGGCCTCATGGGATATGGACGAATCTTCCTCTCTGTGGATTTGGCCCAGTCCCAATAGTTTTTCTTCAATTGTCGGATGGGAGGTCTCCTTTCAGGTTTATTACCTCAGGTGTCCGAACAAAATAGGAATTCCAAAGCAGAGCCCTGGGGAAGAGTGAAGGGACAACCCAAACTATGGTTAAAAATTGGGGCCTAAGTGCATGGCAGGCCCAATATGCTGTCTCTTCATCCAGCCACTGAGAGGCCTTACTTGAGGAGTGGGCTCATGCTGAGGGTCACAATGTGTGTTTGTGACCAATGTGGCCCGCGAGCATGGGCGGGGCCTCATGGGCCCCACTGGTTTCAACTACACTGGACTTTGGATAACCTGCCAAACACAAGGTCTCTGGCCATGGGGAATGTGTTCTGATATCTGCATCATTTTCAACCCTGGGCAGTGGTTGGAGATAAGGTCTAGGTTCTGAAGCCTGAAAAACCGAAGTTGGGAAGAGATGACGACCTAAGGCCATGGCGGGTCTGATATGCTCAGTGTGCGGTCAGCTGCCTGGGTGTTGGGCAGGAGGTTCGGGCTCAGGTTGTGTCAGTCAGTGCATTAGTCCCAGGTTAGACTATATGATTTGGGTACAGTCGAGTGCCGTATAGGTTTATCCTCATTTGAGGTGCCTGGGGAGCTCAATAGGCAAGATATTTTTTCTAGAGGGCAGGCAGAGTGCTGCACTTTGGTTCCAGAATTGCCAAACTTGAGGGCTTCTGGGCCAGGAGTGTGAGGACAGAAGTCTGAGAACACAAGCTAGACTTGGGCTTCAGGCCGAGGGCACGACAGGTACCTCCTGCAGATCTGAACCAATATTTCATGCATCTGAAGACACGGCGAGGTCTGACGTTGGCTCAGGTTGGAGTTTCTGTGCATGACTGCCCCTTCATGAACAGAGCGGAATCTCAAGGCCATGGAGGTTTTCCCACGTTGGGAGTTGTGGGATGCCCACTTCAAGGATTCCTTCTGCCGGACAATTGAGACCTGTTGGTCAGCTCCAGGACATCCCATATGGAATGACTCCAGAGCACCGTTCGAGGATCGATGCCAGGGAATTCCGCCTCGCATTCCAATTTTCTCCCAGCAACAAGACAGTTGAGTTTTGATGGCTCTGCGGGAGCAATCGGGGCGGCTGTGTTGAAATGGACTTTCCCGAGGTTGGGGCCTAATGTGTGTTTGTGTCCATGAGGGCCTTGGAATGGGGCGGTGACACTGGGACCCTGAAGTATTCTCCTAAGCTTTTGACATAGGTCCCATGCACAAGTATCCTTGTGGAAACGAGATTTATTCTGATGGGTGCCTCAAAAAAACCCCTATGCTGGTCTTGGAATCCAGGCTTTTGAGGAGACATGTCTGTAAACCAAAGCAATGGATCCGAATATGGCTTAGGGTCCTGTCTGGTTCCATCTTCTTCTCTGGGGACATCCATTTATGATATGAGTGGAGGTAGATGCTCAGCTGGTGTCAGACCGCCCTTGTTTGTCCCCAGAGACCTACACTATTGGGATGGCCTCGGGGACTTTGGAGAGTTCTCCTAATTTGTACGATTTTGGATAATGGAATGGGCAGAATGCCCATGGATTGGGTAGGCACAGTCCTAATGTGTGGCTCCAGGGGCCCCAGCCTGGAGGGTGTGTGGCCCAGGAATCTGAGGACAGAAGTCTGAAAACACAAACTCAGCTTAGGTTGGGAACGTAGGTATGGAAGGGCCAATCTACAAACCATGAGAAGGACTCTTCAGGATATGAAGAAAGAGGGAGTCTGAGGCGCTTGCTCAGGCTTTTGTCTCTGGATTTTGTATCAAAGATGGGCGTGGAACGTGGGGAGGCCTCATGGGCCATGGACGAATCTTCCTCTCTGTGGATTTGGCCCGGTCCCAATTTCTTTCTGTCAATCTGTGGGATGGGAGGTCTCCTCTCAGGTTTGTTACCTCAGGTGTCCCAACCAAAGAGGAATTCCAAAGCAGAGCCCTGGGGAAGAGTGAAGGGACAACCCAAACGATGGTTATAAATTGGGGCCTAGGGGCATGGCAGACCCAATATGCTGTCTCTTCATCCAGCCACTGAGTGGCCTTACTTAAAGACTGGGCACAGGCTGAGGGTCAGCATGTGTGTTTGTGACCAATGTGGCCCGCGAGCATGGGCGGGGCCTCATGGGCCACACTGGTTTCAACTACACTGAACTTTGGATAACATGCCAATCACAAGGTCTCTTGCCATGGGGAAGGAGCTCTGATTTCTGCATCATTTTCAACCCTGGGCAGTGTTTGGAGATAAGGTCTACGTTCTGAAGCCTGAAAACCGCAGTTGGGAAGAGATGACGACCTAAGGCCATGGCGGGTCTGATGTGCTCAGTGTGCGGTCAGCTTCCTGGGTGTTGGTCCGGAGGTTCGGGTTCAGGTTGTGTCAGACAGTGAATTAGTACCCAGGTTAGACTATATAATTCAGGTAGAGTCGAGAGCCGTGTAGGTTTATCCTCATTCGAGGTGCCTGGGCTACTCATTAGGCAATATATTTTTTCTAGAGGCAGGCAGAGTGCTGCATTGTGGGTCCGGTATTGCTAAACATGAGGGATTCTGGACCAGGAGTGTGAGGACAAGTCTGAGAACAGAAGCTAGACTTGGGATTCAGGCCGAGGGCACGGCTGGTACCCCCTGCAGATCTGAACGAATATCTCATGCTTCTGAAGTCACGGCGAGGATCAGACGTTGGCTCGGGTTGGAGTTTCTGTGCATGACTGCCCCTTCATGAACGGAGCGGAATCTCAAGGCCATGGAGGTTTTCCCACGTTGGGAGTTGTGGGATGCCCCCTTCAAGGATTCCTTCTGCGGGACAATTGAGACCTGTTGGGCAGCTCCAGGATATCCCATATGGAAGGACTCCAGAGCACCGTTCGGGGTGGATGCCTGGGAAGCGGGCCTCGCATTCCAAATGTCTCCTAGCAACAAGACAGTTGAGATCGGATAGCTCTGCGGGAGCAACCGGCGTGGCTGAGTTGAAATGGACTTTTAGGATCGGGCCCATTGTGTGTTTGTGTCCATGAGGGCCTTGAAATGGGGCGTTGGCACCGGGACCCTGAAGTATTCTCCTAAGCTTTTGACATACGTCCCATGCACAAGTTTCCTTGTGGAGATGAGATTTGTTCTGAGGGGTGCCTCAGGAAACCCCCTATGCTGGTATTGGAATCCAGGCTTTTGAGGAGACATGCCTGTAAACCAAAACAATGGATCCGATTATGGCCTAGGGTCCTGTCTGGTTCAATCTTCTTCTCTGGTGATATCCATCTATGGAATGAGTGGAGGGAGATGCTCACCTGGTGTCACACCGCCCTTGTTTGTCCCTGGAGACCTACACTATTGGGATGGCCTCGGGGACTTTGGAGAGTTTTCTTAATTGGTGAGATTTTGGACAATGGAATGGGCAGAATTCCCATGGATTGGGTAGGCACAGTCCTAATGTGTGGCTCCAGGGGCCCCAGCCTGGAGGGTGTGCGGCCCAGGACTTTGAGGACAGAAGTCTGAAAACACAAACTCAGCTAAGGTTTTGGGACGTAGGTATGGGAGGCCCAATCTACAAACCATGAGAAGTACCCCTCAGGATATGAAGAAAGAGCGAGTCTGAGGCACGTGCTCAGGATTTTGTCTCTGGATTTTGTATCAAAGATGGGCGTGGAACGTGGGGAGGCCTCATGGGCCATGGACGAATCTTCTTCTCTGTGGATTTGACCCGGTCCCAATTTCTTTCCGTCAATCTGTGGGATGGGAGGTCTCCTCTCAGGTTTGTTACCTCAGGTGTCCCAACCAAAGAGGAATTCCAAAGCAGAGCCCTGGGGAAGAGTGAAGGGACAACCCAAACGATGGTTATAAATTGGGGCCTAGGGGCATGGCAGACCCAATATGCTGTCTCTTCATCCAGCCACTGAGTGGCCTTACTTAAAGACTGGGCACAGGCTGAGGGTCAGCATGTGTGTTTGTGACCAATGTGGCCCGCGAGCATGGGCGGGGCCTCATGGGCCACACTGGTTTCAACTACACTGAACTTTGGATAACATGCCAATCACAAGGTCTCTTGCCATGGGGAAGGAGCTCTGATTTCTGCATCATTTTCAACCCTGGGCCGTGGTTGGAGATAAGGTCTAGGTTCTGAAGCCTGAAAACCACAGTTGGGAAGTGATGACGATCTAAGGCCATGTCGGGGCTCATGTGCTCAGTGTGCGGTCAGCTGCCTGGGTGTTGGTCCAGAGTTTCGGGTTCAGGTTGTGTCAGACAGTGCATTATTGCCCAGGTTAGACTATATAATTTAGGTACAGTCGAGTGCTGTGTAAGTTTATCCTCATTTGAGGTGCCTGGGAATATCATTAGGCAATATATTTTTCCCAGAGGGCAGGCATATTGCTGCATTGAGGGTCCGGAATTGCCAAACTTGAGGGCTTCTGGGCCAAGAGTGTGAGGACAGAAGTTTCAGAACACAAGCTAGACTTGGGCTTCAGGCCTTGGGTAGGGCAATGGGTATGGCAAATACCCCCTGCAGATCTGAACCAATATCTCATGTATCTGAAGTCACGACGAGGATCAGAAGTTGGCTCGGGTTGGAGTTTCTGTGCATGTCTGACCCTCCATGAACGGAGCGGAATCTCAAGGCCATGGAGGTTTTCCAACGTTGGGAGTGTGGGATCCCCCTTCAAGGATTCCTTCTGCGAGACAATTGAGCACTGTTGGTCAGCTCCAGGACAATCCATATGGAATGACTGCAGTGCACCGTTCGAGGACTGATGCCAGGGAAGCCAGCCTCGCATTCCAATTGTCTCCTAGCAACAAGACAGTTGAGTCCTATGGCTCTGACTGAGCAATCGGGGCGGCTGTGTTGAAATGGACTTTCCCGAGGTTGGGGCCTAATGTGTGTTTGTGGCCATGAGGACCTTGGAATGGAGCGGTGGCACTGGGACCCTGAAGTATTCTCCTAAGCTTTTGACATAGGTCCCATGCACAAGTTTCCTCGTGGAGACGAGTTTTGTTCTGATGGGTGCCTCAGGAAACCCCCTATGCTGGTCTTGGAATCCAGGCTCTTGAGGAGATATGCCTGTAAACCAAAGCAATGGATCCGATTATGGCCTAGGGTCCTGTCTGGTTCCATCTTCTTCTCTGGGGACATCCATTTATGGTATGAGTGGATGTAGATGCTCAGCTGGTGTCAGACCGCCCTTGTTTGTCCCGGGAGACCTACACTATTGGCATGGCCTTGGGGACTTTGGAGGGTTCTTCTAATTTGTACGATTTTGAACAATGGAATGGGCAGAATTCCCATGGATTGGGAAGGCACAGTCCTAATGTGTGGCTCCAGGGGCCCCAGCCTGGAGGGTGTGTGGCCCAGAAATTTGAGGACAGAAGTCTGAAAACACAAACTCAGCTTAGGTTGGGGACGTAGGTATGGCAGGTCCAATCTACAAACCATGAGAAGAACTCTTCAGGATATGAAGAAAGAGCGAGTCTGAGGCGCTTGCTCAGGCTTTTGTCTCTGGATTTTGTAACAAAGATGGGCGTGGAATGTGGGGAGGCCTCATGGGCCATGGATGAATCTTCCTCTCTGTTGATTTGCCCCGGTCCCAATTTCTTTCCATCAATTTGTGGAATGGGAGGTATCCTCTCATGTTTGTTAATTCAGGTGTCCCAACCAAAGAGGAATTCCAAAGCAGAGCCCTGGGGAAGAGTGAAGGGACAACCCAAACGATGGTTAAAAATTGGGGCCTAGGGGCATGGCAGGCCCAATATGCTGTCTCTTCATCCAGCCACTGAGTGGCCTTACTTAAGGACTGGGCACAGCCTGAGAGTCACAATGTGTGTTTGTGACCAATGTGGCCGCGAGCATGGGCGGGGCCTCATGGGCCATACTGGTTTCAACTACACTGAACTTAGGACAATATGCCAATCACAAGGTCTCTTGCCATGGGGTAGGAGCTCTGATTTCTGCATCATTTTCAACCCTGGGCAGTGGTTGGATATAAGGTCTAGGATCTGAAGTCTGAAAACCGCAGTTGGGAAGAGATGACGACAAAAGCCATGGCGGGTCTGATGTGCTCAGTGTGCGGTCAGCTGCCTGGGTGTTGCTCCGGAGTTTCGGGTTCAGGTTGTGTCAGACAGTGCATTAGTGCCCAGGTTAGACTATATAATTTAGGTACAGTCGAGTGCCGTTTAAGTTTATCCTCATTTGAAGTGCCTGGGCAAATCATTAGGCAAGATATTTTTTCTAGAGGGGAGGCAGGGTGCTGCATTGTGGGTCCGGAATTGCCAAACTTGAGGGCTTCTGGGCCAGGAGTATGAGGACAGAAGTCTGAGAACACAAGCTAGACTTGGGCTTCAGGCCGAGGGCACGGCAGGTACCGCCTGCAGATCTGAAACAATATCTCTTGCATCTGAAGTCACGGCGAGGATCAGACTTTGCCTCGGGTTGGAGTTTCTGTGCATGACTGCCCCTTTATGAACGGAGCGGAATTTCAAGGCCATGGAGGTTTTCCCACGTTGGGAGTTGTGGGATGCCCCCTTCAAGGATTCCTTCTGCGGGACAATTGAGACCTGTTGGGCAGCTCCAGGATATCCCATATGGAAGTACTCCAGAGCACCGTTCGGGGATGGATGCCAGGGTAGTGGGCCTCGCATTCCAATTGTCTCCTAGCAACAAGACAGTTGAGATCTGAAGACTCTGCGGTAGCAACCGGGTTGGCTAGTTGAAATGGACTTTCCCGAGAATGGGGCCTGATATGTGTTTGTTTCCATGAGGGCATTGGAATGGGGCGGTGGCACCGGGACCCTGAAGTATTCTCCTAAGCTTTTGACATAGGTCCCATGCACAAGTTTCCTTGTCGAGACGAGATTTGTTCTGATGGGTGCCTCAGGAAATCCCCTATGCTGGTCTGGAATCCAGGCTTTTGAGGAGACATGCCTGTAAACCAAAGCAATGGATCCGATTATGGCCTAGGGTCCTGTATGGTTCCATCTTCTTCTCTGGGGACATCCATCTATGGTATGAGTGGAGGTTGATGCTCAGCTGGTGTCAGACCGCCCTTGTTTATACCGGGAAACCTACACTATTGTGATGGCCTCGGGAAATTTGGAGGGTTCTCCTAATTTGTACGATTTTGGACAATGGAATGGGCAGTGTTCCCATGGATTGGGTAGGCACAGTCCTAATGTGTGGCTCGAGGGGCCCCAGTCCGGAGGGAGTGTGGCCCAGGAATTTGAGGACAGAAATCTGAAAACAGAAAATCAGCTTACGTTTGGGGAATTACGTATGGCAGGTCCAATCTACAAACCATGAGAAGAACTCTTCAGGATATGAAGAAAGATCGAGTCTGAGGCACTTGCTCAGGCTTTTGTCTCTGGATTTTGTATCAAAGATGGGCGTGGAACGTGGGGAGGCCTCATGGGCCATGGACGAATCTTCCTCTCTGTGGATTTGTCCCAGTCCCAATTTCTTTCCGTCAATCTGTGGGATGGGAGATCTCCTCTCAGGTTTGTTACCTCAGGTGTCCCAACCAAAGAGGAATTCCAAAGCAGAGCCCTGGGGAAGAGTGAAGGGACAACCCAAACTATGTTTAAAAATTGGGACCTAGGGGCATGGCAGGCCCAATATGCTGTCTCTTCATCCAACCACTGAGAGGCCTTACTTGAGGACTGGGCACAGGCTGAGGGTCACAATGTGTGTTTGTGACCAATGTGGCCCGCGACCATGGGCGGGGCCTCATGGGCCACACTGGTTTCAACTACACTGGACTTTGGACAACATGCCAATCACAAGGTCTCTTGCCATGAGGAAGGTGTTCTGATGTCTGCATCATTTTCAACCCTGGGCAGTGGTTAAAGATAAGGTCTAGGTTCTGAAGCCTGAAAAACCGAAGTTGGGAAGAGATGACGACCTAAGGCCATGGCGGGTCTGATATGCTCAGTGTGCGGTCAGCTGCCTGGGTGTTGGTCAGGAGGTTCTGGCTCAGGTTGT
This sequence comes from Mustela nivalis, assembly GCF_964662115.1. Lineage (NCBI taxonomy): Eukaryota > Metazoa > Chordata > Mammalia > Carnivora > Mustelidae > Mustela > Mustela nivalis. The sequence continues at coordinate 98,576 of NW_028135693.1, forward strand.
GTCAGACAGTGCATTAGTGCCCAGGTTTGACTATATGATTTGGGTACAGTCGAGTGCCGTGTAGGTTTATCCTCATTTGAGGTGCCTGGGCTGCTCTTAGGCAAGATATTTTTTATAGATGGCAGGCAGAGTGCTGCATTGTGAGTCCGGAATTGCCAAACTTGAGGGCTTCTGGGCCAGGAGTGTGAGTACAGAAGTCTGAGAAAACAAGCTAAACTTGGGCTTCAGGCCGAGGGCACAGCATGTACCCCCTGCAGAGTGAACCAATATCTCAAGCATCTGAAATCACGGTGAGGATTAGATGTTGGCTCAGGTTGGAGTTTCTGTGCATGACTGCCCCTTCATGAACAGAGCGGAATCTCAAGGCCATGGAGGTTTTCCCACGTTGGGAGTTGTGGGATGCCCCCTTCAAGGATTCCTTCTGCGGGACAATTGAGACCTGTTGGTCAGCTCCAGGACATCCCATATGGAATGACTCCAGAGCACTGTTCGAGGATCGATGCCAGGGAATCCCGCCTCGCATTCCAATTTTCTCCCAGCAACAAGACAGTTGAGTTTTGATGGCTCTGCGGGAGCAATCGGGGCGGCTGTGTTGAAATGGACTTTCCCGAGGTTGGGGCCTAATATGTGTTTGTGTCCATGAGGGCCTTGGAATGGGGCGGTGACACCGGGACCCTGAAGTATTCTCCTAAGCTTTTGACATAGGTCCCATGCACAAGTTTCCTTGTGGAAACGAGATTTGTTCTGATGGGTGCCTCAAAAAAACCCCTATGCTGGTCTTGGAATCCAGGCTTTTGAGGAGACATGTCTGTAAACCAAAGCAATGGATCCGAATATGGCCTAGGGTCCTGTCTGGTTCCATCTTCTTCTCTGGGGACATCCATTTATGATATGAGTGGAGGTAGATGCTCAGCTGGTGTCAGACCGCCCTTGTTTGTCCCCGGAGACCTACACTATTGGGATGGCCTCGGGGACTTTGGAGAGTTCTCCTAATTTGTACGATTTTGGATAATGGAATGGGCAGAATGCCCATGGATTGGGTAGGCACAGTCCTAATGTGTGGCTCCAGGGGCCCCAGCCTGGAGGGTGTGTGGCCCAGGAATCTGAGGACAGAAGTCTGAAAACACAAACTCAGCTTAGGTTGGGAACGTAGGTATGGCAGGGCCAATCTACAAACCATGAGAAGGACTCTTCAGGATATGAAGAAAGAGCGATTCTGAGGCGCTTGCTCAGGCTTTTGTCTCTGGATTTTGTATCAAAGATGGGCGTGGAACGTGGGGAGGCCTCATGGGCCATGGACGAATCTTCCTCTCTGTGGATTTGGCCCGGTCCCAATTTCTTTCTGTCAATCTGTGGGATGGGAGGTCTCCTCTCAGGTTTGTTACCTCAGGTGTCCCAACCAAAGAGGAATTCCAAAGCAGAGCCCTGGGGAAGAGTGAAGGGACAACCCAAACGATGGTTATAAATTGGGGCCTAGGGGCATGGCAGGCCCAATATGCTGTCTCTTCATCCAGCCACTGAGTGGCCTTACTTAAAGACTGGGCACAGGCTGAGGGTCAGCATGTGTGTTTAGGACCAATGTGGCCCGCGAGCATGGGCGGGGCCTCATGGGCCACACTGGTTTCAACTACACTGAACTTTGGATAACATGCCAATCACAAGGTCTCTTGCCATGGGGAAGGAGCTCTGATTTCTGCATCATTTTCAACCCTGGGCCGTGGTTGGAGATAAGGTCTAGGTTCTGAAGCCTGAAAACCACAGTTGGGAAGTGATGACGATCTAAGGCCATGTCGGGGCTCATGTGCTCAGTGTGCGGTCAGCTGCCTGGGTGTTGGTCCAGAGTTTCGGGTTCAGGTTGTGTCAGACAGTGCATTATTGCCCAGGTTAGACTATATAATTTAGGTACAGTCGAGTGCTGTGTAAGTTTATCCTCATTTGAGGTGCCTGGGAATATCATTAGGCAATATATTTTTCCCAGAGGGCAGGCATATTGCTGCATTGAGGGTCCGGAATTGCCAAACTTGAGGGCTTCTGGGCCAAGAGTGTGAGGACAGAAGTTTCAGAACACAAGCTAGACTTGGGCTTCAGGCCTTGGGTAGGGCAATGGGTATGGCAAATACCCCCTGCAGATCTGAACCAATATCTCATGTATCTGAAGTCACGACGAGGATCAGAAGTTGGCTCGGGTTGGAGTTTCTGTGCATGTCTGACCCTCCATGAACGGAGCGGAATCTCAAGGCCATGGAGGTTTTCCAACGTTGGGAGTGTGGGATCCCCCTTCAAGGATTCCTTCTGCGAGACAATTGAGCACTGTTGGTCAGCTCCAGGACAATCCATATGGAATGACTGCAGTGCACCGTTCGAGGACTGATGCCAGGGAAGCCAGCCTCGCATTCCAATTGTCTCCTAGCAACAAGACAGTTGAGTCCTATGGCTCTGACTGAGCAATCGGGGCGGCTGTGTTGAAATGGACTTTCCCGAGGTTGGGGCCTAATGTGTGTTTGTGGCCATGAGGACCTTGGAATGGAGCGGTGGCACTGGGACCCTGAAGTATTCTCCTAAGCTTTTGACATAGGTCCCATGCACAAGTTTCCTCGTGGAGACGAGTTTTGTTCTGATGGGTGCCTCAGGAAACCCCCTATGCTGGTCTTGGAATCCAGGCTCTTGAGGAGATATGCCTGTAAACCAAAGCAATGGATCCGATTATGGCCTAGGGTCCTGTCTGGTTCCATCTTCTTCTCTGGGGACATCCATTTATGGTATGAGTGGATGTAGATGCTCAGCTGGTGTCAGACCGCCCTTGTTTGTCCCGGGAGACCTACACTATTGGCATGGCCTTGGGGACTTTGGAGGGTTCTTCTAATTTGTACGATTTTGAACAATGGAATGGGCAGAATTCCCATGGATTGGGAAGGCACAGTCCTAATGTGTGGCTCCAGGGGCCCCAGCCTGGAGGGTGTGTGGCCCAGAAATTTGAGGACAGAAGTCTGAAAACACAAACTCAGCTTAGGTTGGGGACGTAGGTATGGCAGGTCCAATCTACAAACCATGAGAAGAACTCTTCAGGATATGAAGAAAGAGCGAGTCTGAGGCGCTTGCTCAGGCTTTTGTCTCTGGATTTTGTAACAAAGATGGGCGTGGAATGTGGGGAGGCCTCATGGGCCATGGATGAATCTTCCTCTCTGTTGATTTGCCCCGGTCCCAATTTCTTTCCATCAATTTGTGGAATGGGAGGTATCCTCTCATGTTTGTTAATTCAGGTGTCCCAACCAAAGAGGAATTCCAAAGCAGAGCCCTGGGGAAGAGTGAAGGGACAACCCAAACGATGGTTAAAAATTGGGGCCTAGGGGCATGGCAGGCCCAATATGCTGTCTCTTCATCCAGCCACTGAGTGGCCTTACTTAAGGACTGGGCACAGCCTGAGAGTCACAATGTGTGTTTGTGACCAATGTGGCCGCGAGCATGGGCGGGGCCTCATGGGCCATACTGGTTTCAACTACACTGAACTTAGGACAATATGCCAATCACAAGGTCTCTTGCCATGGGGTAGGAGCTCTGATTTCTGCATCATTTTCAACCCTGGGCAGTGGTTGGATATAAGGTCTAGGATCTGAAGTCTGAAAACCGCAGTTGGGAAGAGATGACGACAAAAGCCATGGCGGGTCTGATGTGCTCAGTGTGCGGTCAGCTGCCTGGGTGTTGCTCCGGAGTTTCGGGTTCAGGTTGTGTCAGACAGTGCATTAGTGCCCAGGTTAGACTATATAATTTAGGTACAGTCGAGTGCCGTTTAAGTTTATCCTCATTTGAAGTGCCTGGGCAAATCATTAGGCAAGATATTTTTTCTAGAGGGGAGGCAGGGTGCTGCATTGTGGGTCCGGAATTGCCAAACTTGAGGGCTTCTGGGCCAGGAGTATGAGGACAGAAGTCTGAGAACACAAGCTAGACTTGGGCTTCAGGCCGAGGGCACGGCAGGTACCGCCTGCAGATCTGAAACAATATCTCTTGCATCTGAAGTCACGGCGAGGATCAGACTTTGCCTCGGGTTGGAGTTTCTGTGCATGACTGCCCCTTTATGAACGGAGCGGAATTTCAAGGCCATGGAGGTTTTCCCACGTTGGGAGTTGTGGGATGCCCCCTTCAAGGATTCCTTCTGCGGGACAATTGAGACCTGTTGGGCAGCTCCAGGATATCCCATATGGAAGTACTCCAGAGCACCGTTCGGGGATGGATGCCAGGGTAGTGGGCCTCGCATTCCAATTGTCTCCTAGCAACAAGACAGTTGAGATCTGAAGACTCTGCGGTAGCAACCGGGTTGGCTAGTTGAAATGGACTTTCCCGAGAATGGGGCCTGATATGTGTTTGTTTCCATGAGGGCATTGGAATGGGGCGGTGGCACCGGGACCCTGAAGTATTCTCCTAAGCTTTTGACATAGGTCCCATGCACAAGTTTCCTTGTCGAGACGAGATTTGTTCTGATGGGTGCCTCAGGAAATCCCCTATGCTGGTCTGGAATCCAGGCTTTTGAGGAGACATGCCTGTAAACCAAAGCAATGGATCCGATTATGGCCTAGGGTCCTGTATGGTTCCATCTTCTTCTCTGGGGACATCCATCTATGGTATGAGTGGAGGTTGATGCTCAGCTGGTGTCAGACCGCCCTTGTTTATACCGGGAAACCTACACTATTGTGATGGCCTCGGGAAATTTGGAGGGTTCTCCTAATTTGTACGATTTTGGACAATGGAATGGGCAGTGTTCCCATGGATTGGGTAGGCACAGTCCTAATGTGTGGCTCGAGGGGCCCCAGTCCGGAGGGAGTGTGGCCCAGGAATTTGAGGACAGAAATCTGAAAACAGAAAATCAGCTTACGTTTGGGGAATTACGTATGGCAGGTCCAATCTACAAACCATGAGAAGAACTCTTCAGGATATGAAGAAAGATCGAGTCTGAGGCACTTGCTCAGGCTTTTGTCTCTGGATTTTGTATCAAAGATGGGCGTGGAACGTGGGGAGGCCTCATGGGCCATGGACGAATCTTCCTCTCTGTGGATTTGTCCCAGTCCCAATTTCTTTCCGTCAATCTGTGGGATGGGAGATCTCCTCTCAGGTTTGTTACCTCAGGTGTCCCAACCAAAGAGGAATTCCAAAGCAGAGCCCTGGGGAAGAGTGAAGGGACAACCCAAACTATGTTTAAAAATTGGGACCTAGGGGCATGGCAGGCCCAATATGCTGTCTCTTCATCCAACCACTGAGAGGCCTTACTTGAGGACTGGGCACAGGCTGAGGGTCACAATGTGTGTTTGTGACCAATGTGGCCCGCGAGCATGGGCGGGGCCTCATGGGCCACACTGGTTTCAACTACACTGGACTTTGGACAACATGCCAATCACAAGGTCTCTTGCCATGAGGAAGGTGTTCTGATGTCTGCATCATTTTCAACCCTGGGCAGTGGTTAAAGATAAGGTCTAGGTTCTGAAGCCTGAAAAACCGAAGTTGGGAAGAGATGACGACCTAAGGCCATGGCGGGTCTGATATGCTCAGTGTGCGGTCAGCTGCCTGGGTGTTGGTCAGGAGGTTCTGGCTCAGGTTGTGTCAGACAGTGCATTAGTGCCCAGGTTTGACTATATGATTTGGGTACAGTCGAGTGCCGTGTAGGTTTATCCTCATTTGAGGTGCCTGGGCTGCTCTTAGGCAAGATATTTTTTATAGATGGCAGGCAGAGTGCTGCATTGTGAGTCCGGAATTGCCAAACTTGAGGGCTTCTGGGCCAGGAGTGTGAGTACAGAAGTCTGAGAAAACAAGCTAAACTTGGGCTTCAGGCCGAGGGCACAGCATGTACCCCCTGCAGAGTGAACCAATATCTCAAGCATCTGAAATCACGGTGAGGATTAGATGTTGGCTCAGGTTGGAGTTTCTGTGCATGACTGCCCCTTCATGAACAGAGCGGAATCTCAAGGCCATGGAGGTTTTCCCACGTTGGGAGTTGTGGGATGCCCCCTTCAAGGATTCCTTCTGCGGGACAATTGAGACCTGTTGGTCAGCTCCAGGACATCCCATATGGAATGACTCCAGAGCACTGTTCGAGGATCGATGCCAGGGAATCCCGCCTCGCATTCCAATTTTCTCCCAGCAACAAGACAGTTGAGTTTTGATGGCTCTGCGGGAGCAATCGGGGCGGCTGTGTTGAAATGGACTTTCCCGAGGTTGGGGCCTAATATGTGTTTGTGTCCATGAGGGCCTTGGAATGGGGCGGTGACACCGGGACCCTGAAGTATTCTCCTAAGCTTTTGACATAGGTCCCATGCACAAGTTTCCTTGTGGAAACGAGATTTGTTCTGATGGGTGCCTCAAAAAAACCCCTATGCTGGTCTTGGAATCCAGGCTTTTGAGGAGACATGTCTGTAAACCAAAGCAATGGATCCGAATATGGCCTAGGGTCCTGTCTGGTTCCATCTTCTTCTCTGGGGACACCCATTTATGATATGAGTGGAGGTAGATGCTCAGCTGGTGTCAGACCGCCCTTGTTTGTCCCCGGAGACCTACACTATTGGGATGGCCTCGGGGACTTTGGAGAGTTCTCCTAATTTGTACGATTTTGGATAATGGAATGGGCAGAATGCCCATGGATTGGGTAGGCACAGTCCTAATGTGTGGCTCCAGGGGCCCCAGCCTGGAGGGTGTGTGGCCCAGGAATCTGAGGACAGAAGTCTGAAAACACAAACTCAGCTTAGGTTGGGAACGTAGGTATGGCAGGGCCAATCTACAAACCATGAGAAGGACTCTTCAGGATATGAAGAAAGAGCGATTCTGAGGCGCTTGCTCAGGCTTTTGTCTCTTGATTTTGTATCAAAGATGGGCGTGGAACGTGGGGAGGCCTCATGGGCCATGGACGAATCTTCCTCTCTGTGGATTTGGCCCGGTCCCAATTTCTTTCTGTCAATCTGTGGGATGGGAGGTCTCCTCTCAGGTTTGTTACCTCAGGTGTCCCAACCAAAGAGGAATTCCAAAGCAGAGCCCTGGGGAAGAGTGAAGGGACAACCCAAACTATGTTTAAAAATTGGGACCTAGGGGCATGGCAGGCCCAATATGCTGTCTCTTCATCCAACCACTGAGAGGCCTTACTTGAGGACTGGGCACAGGCTGAGGGTCACAATGTGTGTTTGTGACCAATGTGGCCCGCGACCATGGGCGGGGCCTCATGGGCCACACTGGTTTCAACTACACTGGACTTTGGACAACATGCCAATCACAAGGTCTCTTGCCATGAGGAAGGTGTTCTGATGTCTGCATCATTTTCAACCCTGGGCAGTGGTTAAAGATAAGGTCTAGGTTCTGAAGCCTGAAAAACCGAAGTTGGGAAGAGATGACGACCTAAGGCCATGGCGGGTCTGATATGCTCAGTGTGCGGTCAGCTGCCTGGGTGTTGGTCAGGAGGTTCTGGCTCAGGTTGTGTCAGACAGTGCATTAGTGCCCAGGTTTGACTATATGATTTGGGTACAGTCGAGTGCCGTGTAGGTTTATCCTCATTTGAGGTGCCTGGGCTGCTCTTAGGCAAGATATTTTTTATAGATGGCAGGCAGAGTGCTGCATTGTGAGTCCGGAATTGCCAAACTTGAGGGCTTCTGGGCCAGGAGTGTGAGTACAGAAGTCTGAGAAAACAAGCTAAACTTGGGCTTCAGGCCGAGGGCACAGCATGTACCCCCTGCAGAGTGAACCAATATCTCAAGCATCTGAAATCACGGTGAGGATTAGATGTTGGCTCAGGTTGGAGTTTCTGTGCATGACTGCCCCTTCATGAACAGAGCGGAATCTCAAGGCCATGGAGGTTTTCCCACGTTGGGAGTTGTGGGATGCCCCCTTCAAGGATTCCTTCTGCGGGACAATTGAGACCTGTTGGTCAGCTCCAGGACATCCCATATGGAATGACTCCAGAGCACTGTTCGAGGATCGATGCCAGGGAATCCCGCCTCGCATTCCAATTTTCTCCCAGCAACAAGACAGTTGAGTTTTGATGGCTCTGCGGGAGCAATCGGGGCGGCTGTGTTGAAATGGACTTTCCCGAGGTTGGGGCCTAATATGTGTTTGTGTCCATGAGGGCCTTGGAATGGGGCGGTGACACCGGGACCCTGAAGTATTCTCCTAAGCTTTTGACATAGGTCCCATGCACAAGTTTCCTTGTGGAAACGAGATTTGTTCTGATGGGTGCCTCAAAAAAACCCCTATGCTGGTCTTGGAATCCAGGCTTTTGAGGAGACATGTCTGTAAACCAAAGCAATGGATCCGAATATGGCCTAGGGTCCTGTCTGGTTCCATCTTCTTCTCTGGGGACATCCATTTATGATATGAGTGGAGGTAGATGCTCAGCTGGTGTCAGACCGCCCTTGTTTGTCCCCGGAGACCTACACTATTGGGATGGCCTCGGGGACTTTGGAGAGTTCTCCTAATTTGTACGATTTTGGATAATGGAATGGGCAGAATGCCCATGGATTGGGTAGGCACAGTCCTAATGTGTGGCTCCAGGGGCCCCAGCCTGGAGGGTGTGTGGCCCAGGAATCTGAGGACAGAAGTCTGAAAACACAAACTCAGCTTAGGTTGGGAACGTAGGTATGGCAGGGCCAATCTACAAACCATGAGAAGGACTCTTCAGGATATGAAGAAAGAGCGATTCTGAGGCGCTTGCTCAGGCTTTTGTCTCTGGATTTTGTATCAAAGATGGGCGTGGAACGTGGGGAGGCCTCATGGGCCATGGACGAATCTTCCTCTCTGTGGATTTGGCCCGGTCCCAATTTCTTTCTGTCAATCTGTGGGATGGGAGGTCTCCTCTCAGGTTTGTTACCTCAGGTGTCCCAACCAAAGAGGAATTCCAAAGCAGAGCCCTGGGGAAGAGTGAAGGGACAACCCAAACGATGGTTATAAATTGGGGCCTAGGGGCATGGCAGGCCCAATATGCTGTCTCTTCATCCAGCCACTGAGTGGCCTTACTTAAAGACTGGGCACAGGCTGAGGGTCAGCATGTGTGTTTAGGACCAATGTGGCCCGCGAGCATGGGCGGGGCCTCATGGGCCACACTGGTTTCAACTACACTGAACTTTGGATAACATGCCAATCACAAGGTCTCTTGCCATGGGGAAGGAGCTCTGATTTCTGCATCATTTTCAACCCTGGGCAGTGTTTGGAGATAAGGTCTACGTTCTGAAGCCTGAAAACCGCAGTTGGGAAGAGATGACGACCTAAGGCCATGGCGGGTCTGATGTGCTCAGTGTGCGGTCAGCTGCCTGGGTGTTGGTCCGGAGGTTCGGGTTCAGGTTGTGTCAGACAGTGCATTATTGCCCAGGTTAGACTATATAATTCAGGTACAGTTGAGAGCCGTGTAGGTTTATCCTCATTCGAGGTGCCTGGGCTACTCATTAGGCAATATATTTTTTCTAGAGGCAGGCAGAGTGCTGCATTGTGGGTCCGGTATTGTCAAACATGAGGGATTCTGGACCAGGAGTGTGAGGACAAGTCTGAGAACAGAAGCTAGACTTGGGCTTCAGGCCGAGGGCACGGCTGGTACCCCCTGCAGATCTGAACGAATATCTCATGCTTCTGAAGTCACGGCGAGGATCAGACGTTGGCTCGGGTTGGAGTTTCTGTGCATGACTGCCCCTTCATGAACGGAGCGGAATCTCAAGGCCATGGAGGTTTTCCCACGTAGGGAGTTGTGGGATGCCCCCTTCAAGGATTCCTTCTGCGGGACAATTGAGACCTGTTGGGCAGCTCCAGGATATCCCATATGGAAGGACTCCAGAGCACCGTTCGGGGTGGATGCCTGGGAAGCAGGCCTCGCATTCCAAATGTCTCCTAGCAACAAGAGAGTTGAGATCGGATAGCTCTGCGGGAGCAACCGGCGTGGCTGAGTTGAAATGGACTTTTAGGATCGGGCCCATTGTGTGTTTGTGTCCATGAGGGCCTTGGAATTGGGCGTTGGCCCTGGGACCCTGAAGTATTCTCCTAAGCTTTTGACATACCTCCCATGCACAAGTTTCCTTGTGGAGATGAGATTTGTTCTGAGGGGTGCCTCAGGAAACCCCCTATGCTGGTATTGGAATCCAGGCTTTTGAGGAGACATGCCTGTAAACCAAAACAATGGATCTGATTATGGCCTAGGGTCCTGTCTGGTTCAATCTTCTTCTCTGGTGATATCCATCTATGGAATGAGTGGAGGGAGATGCTCACCTGGTGTCACACCGCCCTTGTTTGTCCCTGGAGACCTACACTATTGGGATGGCCTCGGGGACTTTGGAGAGTTTTCTTAATTGGTGAGATTTTGGACAATGGAATGGGCAGAATTCCCATGGATTGGGTAGGCACAGTCCTAATGTGTGGCTCCAGGGGCCCCAGCCTGGAGGGTGTGCGGCCCAGGACTTTGAGGACAGAAGTCTGAAAACACAAACTCAGCTAAGGTTTTGGGACGTAGGTATGGGAGGCCCAATCTACAAACCATGAGAAGTACCCCTCAGGATATGAAGAAAGAGCGAGTCTGAGGCACTTGCTCAGGCTTTTGTCTCTGGATTTTGTATCAACAATGGCTGTAGAATGTGGGGAGGCCTCATGGGATATGGACGAATCTTCGTCTCTGTGGATTTGGCCCGGTCCCAATAGTTTTTCTTCAATTGTCGGATGGGAGGTCTCGTTTCAGGTTTATTACCTCAGGTGTCCGAACAAAATAGGAATTCCAAAGCAGAGCCCTGGGGAAGAGTGAAGGGACAACCCAAACTATGGTTAAAAATTGGGGCCTAGGTGCATGGCAGGCCCAATATGCTGTCTCTTCATCCAGCCACTGAGAGGCCTTACTTGAGGAGTGGGCTCATGCTGAGGGTCACAATGTGTGTTTTTGACCAATGTGGCCCGCGAGCATGGGCGGGGCCTCATGGGCCACACTGGTTTCAACTACACTGGACTTTGGACAACCTGCCAAACACAAGGTCTCTGGCCATGGGGAATGTGTTCTGATATCTGCATCATTTTCAACCCTGGGCAGTGGTTGGAGATAAGGTCTAGGTTCTGAAGCCTGAAAAACCGAAGTTGGGAAGAGATGACGACCTAAGGCCATGGCGGGTCTGATATGCTCAGTGTGCGGTCAGCTGCCTGGGTGTTGGTCAGGAGGTTCGGGCTCAGGTTGTGTCAGTCAGTGCATTAGTCCCAGGTTAGACTATATGATTAGGGTACAGTCGAGTGCCGTATAGGTTTATCCTCATTTGAGGTGCCTGGGGAGCTCAATAGGCAAGATATTTTTTCTAGAGGGCAGGCAGAGTGCTGCACTTTGGTTCCAGAATTGCCAAACTTGAGGGCTTCTGGGCCAGGAGTGTGAGGACAGAAGTCTGAGAACACAAGCTAGACTTGGGCTTCAGGCCGAGGGCACGGCAGGTACCTCCTGCAGATCTGAACCAATATTTCATGCATCTGAAGTCACGGCGAGGATCAGACGTTGGCTCGGGTTGGAGTTTCTGTGCATGACTGCCCCTTCATGAACAGAGCAGAATCTCAAGGCCATGGAGGTTTTCCCACGTTGGGAGTTGTGGGATGCCCCCTTCAAGGATTCCTTCTGTGGGACAATTGAGACCTGTTGGTCAGCTCCAGAACATCCCATATGGAATGACTCCAGAGCACCGTTCAAGGATCGATGCCAGGGAATCCCGCCTCGCATTCCAATTTTCTCCTAGCAACAAGACAGTTGAGTTTTGATGGCTCTGCGGGAGCAATCGGGGCGGCTGTGTTGAAATGGACTTTCCCGAGGTTGGGGCCTAATGTGTGTTTGTGTCCATGAGGGCCTTGGAATGGGGCGGTGGCACCGAGACACTGAAGTTTCTCCTAAGCTTTTGACATAGCTCACATGCACAAGTTTCCCTGTGGAGACGAGATTTGTTCTGATGGGTGCCTCAGGAAATCACTTATGCTGGTATTGGAATCCAGGCTTTTGAGGAGACACGCCTGTACCAAAGCAATGGATCTGATTATGGCCTAGGGTCCTGTCTGGTTCCATCTTCTTCTCTGGAGATATCCATCTATGGAATGAGTGGGGGTAGATGCTCACGTGTGTTAGACCGCCCTTGTTTGTCCCCGGAGATCTACACTATTGGGATGGCCTCGGGGACTTTGGAGGTTTCTCCTAATTTTACGATTTTGGACAATGGAATGGGCAGAATTCCCATGGATTGGGTAGGCACAGTCCTAATGTGTGGCTCCAGGGGCCCAAGCCAGGAGGGTGTGTTGCCCAGGACTTTGAGGACAGATCTAAAAATACAAACTCAGCTCAGGTTTTGGGACGTAGGTATGGCAGGCCCAATCTACAGACCATGAGGAGAACTCTTCAGGATATGAAGAAAGAGCGAGTCTGAGGCACTTGCTCAGGCTTTTGTCTCTGGATTGTGAATCAACGATGGCCATGGATGTGGGGAGGCCTCATGGGCCATGGACCAATCTTCCTCTCTGTGGATTTGTCCCAGTCCCAATTCTTTTTCGTCAATCTGTGGAATGGGAGGTCGCCTTTCACATTTGTTACCTCAGGTGACCCAACCAAAGAGTAATTACAAAGCACAGCCCTGGGGAAGAGTGAAGGGACAACCCAAACTATGTTTAAAAATTGGGACCTAGGGGCATGGCAAGCCCAATATGCTGTCTCTTCATCCAACCACTGAGAGGCCTTACTTGAGGACTGGGCACAGGCTGAGGGTCACAATGTGTGTTTGTGACCAATGTGGCCCGCGAGCATGGGCGGGGCCTCATGGGCCACACTGGTTTCAACTACACTGGACTTTGGACAACATGCCAATCACAAAGTCTCTTGCCATGAGGAAGGTGTTCTGATGTCTGCATCATTTTCAACCCTGGGCAGTTGTTGGAGATAAGGTCTAGGTTCTGAAGCCTGAAAAACCGAAGTTGGGAAGAGATGACGACATAAGGCCATGGCGTGTCTGATATGATCAGTGGGCGGTCAGCTGCCTGGGTGTTGGTCAGGAGGTTCTGGCTCAGGTTGTGTCAGACAGTGCATTAGTGCCCAGGTTTGACTATATGATTTGGGTACAGTCGAGTGCCGTGTAGGTTTATCCTCATTTGATGTGCCTGGGCTGCTCTTAGGCAAGATATTTTTTATAGATGGCAGGCAGAGTGCTGCATTGTGAGTCCGGAATTGCCAAACTTGAGGGGTTCTGGGCCAGGAGTGTGAGTAAAGAAGTCTGAGAACACAAGCTAAACTTGGGCTTCAGGCAGAGGGCACAGCATGTACCCCCTGCAGAGTGAACCAATATCTCAAGCATCTGAAGTCACGGTGAGGATCAGACGTTGGCTCAGGTTGGAGTTTCTGTGCATGACTGCCCCTTCATGAACGGAGCAGAATCTCAAGGCTATGGAGGTTTTCCCACGTTGGGAGTTGTGGGATGCCCCCTTCAAGGATTCCTTCTGCAGGACAATTGAGACCTGTTGGGCAGCTCTAGGAAATCCCATATGGAATGACTCCAGAGCACCGTTGAAAGATGAATGCCAGGGAAGCCCGCCTCGCATTCCAATTGTCTCCTAGCAACAAGACAGTTGAGGCCGGATGGCTCTGGGAGAACAACCGGGGTGGCTGAGTTGAAATGGACTTTCCCGAGGATGGGGCCTAATATGTGTTTGTGTCCATGAGGGCCTTAAAATGGGGGGTGGCACCGGGACCCTGAAGTTTCTCCTAAGCTTTTGACATAGCTCCCATGCACAAGTTTCCCTGTGGAGACGAGATTTGTTCTGATGGGTGCCTCAGGAAATCACTTATGCTGGTATTGGAATCCAGGCTTTTGAGGAGACACACCTGTACCAAAGCAATGGATCCGATTATGGCCTAGGGCCCTGTCTGGTTCCATCTTCTTCTCTGGAGATATCCATCTATGGAATGAGTGGGGGTAGATGCTCACGTGGTGTTAGACCGCCCTTGTTTGTCCCCGGAGATCTACACTATTGGGATGGCCTCGGGGACTTTGGAGGTTTCTCCTAATTTGTACGATTTTGGACAATGGAATGGGCAGAATTCTCATGAATTGGGTAGGCACAGTCCTAATGTGTGGCTCCAGTGGCCCCAGCCAGGAGGGTGTGTTGCCCAGGACTTTGAGGACAGAAGTCTGAAAATACAAACTCAGCTCAGGTTTTGGGACGTAGGTATGGCAGGCCCAATCTACAGACCATGAGGAGAACTCTTCAGGATATGAAGAAAGAGCGAGTCTGAGGCACTTGCTCAGGCTTTTGTCTCTGGATTGTGAATCAACGATGGCCATGGATGTGGGGAGGCCTCATGGGCCATGGACCAATCTTCCTCTCTGTGGATTTGTCCCAGTCCCAATTCTTTTTCGTCAATCTGTGGAATGGGAGGTCGCCTTTCACATTTGTTACCTCAGGTGACCCAACCAAAGAGTAATTACAAAGCACAGCCCTGGGGAAGAGTGAAGGGACAACCCAAACTATCGTTAAAAATTGGGGCCTAGGGGCATGGCAGGCCCAATATGCTGTCTCTTCATCCAGCCACTGAGAGGCCATACTTGAGGACTGGGCTCATGCTGAGGGTCACAATGTGTGTTAGTGACCAATGTGGCCTGTGAGCAAGAGCGGGGCCACATGGGCCACACTGGTTTCAACTACACTGACTTTGTACAACATGCCAATCACAAGGTCTCTTGCCATGGGGAAGGTGTTCTGATGTCTGCATCATTTTCAACCCTGGGCAGTGGTTGAAGATAAGGTCCTGGTCTGAAGCCTGAAAAACCGAAGTTGGGAAGAGATGACGACCTAAGGCCATGGCGGGCCTGATATGCTCAGTGTGCGGTCAGCTGCCTGGGTGTTGGTCAGGAGGTTCTGGCTCAGGTTGTGTCAGACAGTGCATTAGTGCCCAGGTTAGACTATATAATTTGGGTGGCCTCAGGGGCCTTGGAGCTTTTCCCTAAGGTGTAGGGTTGTGGTGAATGGATTGGGCACACTTTCCTAGGAGAGGCAGGCACAATCTATCGCTGTGGCTAGAGGCCCTAGCCTCGAGGTTGTGTGGGTCCAGGCTGTGGGCACAGAAGTCTGAAAACACAAACTCAGCTTATGAGTGGTGCCTAGGGTATGGCAGGCCGGATGTACAGCCCGAGAGGGAGCTGCTCGTCCTCTGAAACAAGGGCGAGTGGGAGGCGTTCCTTCAGGCTTTTGTCTCTGGATGTTGTGTCCGGGATAGCCGCGATTGGAGGGGTGGCCTCAGGGACTGTGGACGAGTATCCCTCTCTGGGGATTTGTCCCAGCTCCCAAGAATTTGGGGTCATTTTTTGGGAAGGGTTGAGTCCTGTTGTTTGGCTCATGTGTCTCTCCAAGAAAGGGATTCCAGAGCAGAGCCCCAGGTACGGGTGGGGCGACTGGAAAACTCAAACACTGGTGAGGATTGGGTGCATAGGGGCTTGGCAAGCCCCATATGCGGGCTCTTGGCCCTGGCCCTGACAGGCCTTTCTTTGACATGGGGCTCATGCTGAGGGTCAGAGTGTGAATTTGTGCCCAAGCAGCACTCAAGTTTGGGCGTGGCATCAGGGGCATGAAGATCTAAACTGTCTTGTTGCTAGGAGACAATTGGAAGGCGAGGCGGACTTACGTCCCCAAACTTAAGCTGAGTTTGTGTTTTCAGTCTTCTGTCCTCAAAGTCCTGGGCCACACTCCCTCCAGGCTGGGGCCCCTGGAGCCACACATTAGGACTGCCCCCACCCAATCCATGGGAATTCTGCCCATTCCATTGTCAAAAATCGTACAAATTAGGAGAACCCTCCAAAGTCCCTGAGGCCATCCCAATAGTGTAGGTCGCCCGATACAAAAAAGGGCGGTTGATAACAGCTGAGCATCTACCTCCACTCATCTACCTCCACTCATACCAAGAAGATTGAACCAGATAGGACCCGAGGCCATTATCGGATCCATTGCTTTGGTTTACAGGCATGTCTCCTCAAAAGCCTGGATTCCAATACCAGCAGAGGGGATTTCCTGAGGCACCCATCAGAACAAATCTCGTCTCCACGAGGAAACTTGTGCATGGGTGCTATGCCAAAGCTTAGGAGAATACTTCAGGGTCCCGGTGCCACCTCCCCATTCCAAGTCCCTCATGGACACCAACACACATTAGGACCCATCCTCTGGAAAGTGCATTTCAACTCAGCCACCCCGGTTGATCCCGCAGATCCATTAGATCTAAATGTCTTGTTGCTAGGAGACAATTGGAAGGCGAGGCAGACTTCCCAGGCATCCATCCTCGAACGGTGCTCTGGAGTCATTCCATATGGGATGTCCTGGAGCTGTCCAACAAGTCTCAATTGTCCCGCAGAAGGAATCCTTGAAGGGGGCATCCCACATCTCCCAACGTGGAAAACCTCCATGGCCTCGAGATTCCGCTCCCTTCATGAAGGGGCCGTCATGCACAGAAACTCCAACCTGAGCCAACGTCGGATCCTCGCCCTGACCTCAGATGCATGAGATATTGGTTCAGATCTGCAGTGGGTACCTGCCGTGCCCTCACCATGAATCCGAAGTCTAGCTTGTGTTCTCAGACTTCCGTCCTCACTCTCCTGGCCCCGAAGCCCTCAAGTTTGGCAATTCCGGACCTACAATGAAGAACTCTGCCTGCCCTCTAGAAAAAATATATTGCCTAATGAGATGACCAGGCAGCTTAAATGAAGATAAACCTACACTGCACTCGAATGTACCCAAATTATATAGTCTAACCTGGGCACTAATGCACTGTCTGACACAACCTGAGCCCGGACCTGCTGACCAACACCCAGACAGCTGACCGCACCCTGAGCACATCAGACCCGCCCTGGCCTTAGGTCATCATCTCTTCCCTACCTCAGTTTTCAGGCTTCAGAACCTAGACCTTATCTCCAATCACTGCCCACGGGTGACTGTGATGCAGAAATCAGAACTCTTCCTGACCCATGGCAAGAAACCTTGTGGTTGGCATGTTGTCCAACGTTCAGTGTAGGAGAAAACAGCATTCACCCTGAGGCCCCGCCCATTCTTGAGTGCGACGAGAGCATAAACACGCATTGTGACCTCAGCGTGAGTCCTGTCCTCTAGTAAGTCCTCTCAGTGGCTGGACCATTAGATGTCATAATGGGCTTGACATGTCCCTAGTCCCCAATTTTTAACCAGATTTCTGGTTGTCCAGTCGCCCCACCCCAGGGCTCTACTCTGGAATCCCTCATTTGGTGGGACATCTGAGGTTGAAAAACAAAATGAAACAAATCGACAACAACAACAAAAAAACGGACTTCTTCCATCCCCAGAATGACCGCAAACTCTTTGGACGGGACCGAACCCCCAGAGAGTAAGACTCGTCCATTTCCCATGAAGTCACCCGGCAATTTCACGACCATGAGTGACACGATATCCAGAGACAAAAACTTGAGCAAGAGCCTCACACTCGCCCTTTTTTCATATCCCGAAGTGTTCTCCTCAAGGTCTGTAGATCAGTCCTGCCATATCTATGACCCAAAACATAAGCCGAGTTTGTGTTTTCAGACAACTGTCCAAACAGCTCTGGCCTACACACCCTACAGGCTCAGGGCCCTGGAGCCAAACCTGAGGACTGTACTTGCCCTCTCCAAGGGAATTGTATGTGCCCATTCCAATGGCCACAACCCTACTAATAGGATAACCTCCAAAGTCCCGGAGGCCATCCCAAGAGTTGTGGCTTCCCAGGACAAACAGGGGCAATCTGAACCCATCTGAGCACCTACCTGCACTCAGACCCGTAGACTGATGTCCCCAGAGGTAAAAAGGAACGAACACGCCCCTAGGCACTAATCAGATCCATTGCTTTGGTTTCCAGGCATCTCTCCTCAGAGGCCTGGATTTCAATACCAGCATATGGCTGTTTCTTGACTCACCCATCAGAACAAATCTCATCTACACATGGGAAACATGCACGTTGGAGCTGTGTCAAAGCCTCTGTTTAGGAGAACCCTTCAGGGCCCCAGGGCCACCGCTTCATTCCAAGGTCTCCATAGACACAAAAACATATTAGGACACATCCACAGGAGAGTCCATTTCAACTCAGCCTCCTCGGTTGCCCCCCACATCCAGCAGATCTAACCTGTCTTGTTGCTTGGAGACCATTGGAATGCGAGGTGGGCTACCCAGCCATCCATCCTTAGAACCCTGCTAGGAATCGTTGGCCTGGAGCCAACCAACAGGTCTCAATTGTCCTCCAGAAGAATCTTTGCAGTTTGGAGCTTCTCACAACTCCCATCGTGGGAAAACCCCCATGTCCTCGTGATCCAACCCCCTTCAAGAAAGGGCCATCAGGGCAGAAAGTCCAACCTGAGCGATCGTCTGATCCTTGCCCTGACTTCAGATGCACGAGATCTCTATTGAGGTCTG
The DNA here is from genome assembly GCF_964662115.1 of Mustela nivalis. Lineage (NCBI taxonomy): Eukaryota > Metazoa > Chordata > Mammalia > Carnivora > Mustelidae > Mustela > Mustela nivalis. The sequence goes on from NW_028135693.1 coordinate 116,972, forward strand.
TAGATTGTGCCTGCCATATCCTCACCCAGAATCCTAGGCCTAGCTTGAGTTCTCAGACTCCGTCCTCAGACTACTGGCCCACAAGCCCTCCAGTTTGGCAATCCAGAACTACAATGCCGCACTCTGCCTGCCCTACAGAAGTAAAACATTGCCCTCAGGGCTACCCCGAATCCCCAAATGCGGATCAACCTGCACGCCATTCGGCTGTACCCCAAACATATAGGCTGACCTGGGCACTATTTCCCCTTCTGACCCAGCCTGAGCCTGGACCTCCTGGTCCCACCCAGACAGCTGGCCGCACACTGAGCACATCGGACCCGCCATGGCCTTAGGTCGTCATCTCTTCCCAACTGCGGTTTTCAGGCTCCAGAACCTAGACCTTATCTCCAACCACTGCCCAGGGTTGGAAATGATGCAGAAATCAGAACTCTTTCCCCATGGCAAGAAACCTTGTGCTTGGCATGTTGTCCAACGTTCAGTGTAGTTGAAACAAGCGTGGCCCATGAGGCCCAGCCCATGCTTGCGGGCCACATTGGTCAGAAACACACATTGTGACCCTCAGCCTGAGCCCAGTCCTCAGGTAATGCCTCTCAGGGCCTATATGAAGAGACAGCATATTGGGCTTGCCATGCCCCTAGGCCCCAATTTTTAACCATAGTTCGGGGTGTCCCTTCACTCTTCCCCAGGGCTCTGCTTTGGAATTCCTCTTTTGGTGGGACACCAGAGGTAACAAACCAGAAAGGAGTCCTCCCATCCCACAGATTGACGAAAAACAATTGGGATCGGGCCAAATCCACAGAGAGGAAGATTCATCCATGGCCCATGAGAACTCCCCAAAATTCCACGGCCATCGCTGAAACAAAATCCCGAGACAAAAGCCTGAGCAAGCGACTCAGACTCGCTCATTCTTCATATCCTGAAGAGTTCTTCTCATGGTTTGTAGATCGGGCGTGCCATACCTACGTCCCCAAACTTAAGCTGAGTTTGTGTTTTCAGTCTTCTGTCCTCAAAGTCCTGGGCCACACTCCCTCCAGGCTGGGGCCCCTGGAGCCACACATTAGGACTGCCCCCACCCAATCCATGGGAATTATGCCCATTCCATTGTCAAAAATCGTACAAATTAGGAGAACCCTCCAAAATCCCTGAGGCCATCCCAATAGTGTAGGTCGCCCGATACAAAAAAGGGCGGTTGATAACAGCTGAGCATCTACCTCCACTCATCTACCTCCACTCATACCAAGAAGATTGAACCAGATAGGACCCGAGGCCATTATCGGATCCATTGCTTTGGTTTACAGGCATGTCTCCTCAAAAGCCTGGATTCCAATACCAGCAGAGGGGATTTCCTGAGGCACCCATCAGAACAAATCTCGTCTCCACGAGGAAACTTGTGCATGGGTGCTATGCCAAAGCTTAGGAGAATACTTCAGGGTCCCGGTGCCACCTCCCCATTCCAAGTCCCTCATGGACACCAACACACATTAGGACCCATCCTCTGGAAAGTGCATTTCAACTCAGCCACCCCGGTTGATCCCGCAGATCCATTAGATCTAAATGTCTTGTTGCTAGGAGACAATTGGAAGGCGAGGCAGACTTCCCAGGCATCCATCCTCGAACGGTGCTCTGGAGTCATTCCATATGGGATGTCCTGGAGCTGTCCAACAAGTCTCAATTGTCCCGCAGAAGGAATCCTTGAAGGGGGCATCCCACATCTCCCAACGTGGAAAACCTCCATGGCCTCGAGATTCCGCTCCCTTCATGAAGGGGCCGTCATGCACAGAAACTCCAACCTGAGCCAACGTCGGATCCTCGCCCTGACCTCAGATGCATGAGATATTGGTTCAGATCTGCAGTGGGTACCTGCCGTGCCCTCACCCTGAATCCGAAGTCTAGCTTGTGTTCTCAGACTTCCGTCCTCACTCTCCTGGCCCCGAAGCCCTCAAGTTTGGCAATTCCGGACCTACAATGAAGAACTCTGCCTGCCCTCTAGAAAAAATATATTGCCTAATGAGATGACCAGGCAGCTTAAATGAAGATAAACCTACACTGCACTCGAATGTACCCAAATTATATAGTCTAACCTGGGCACTAATGCACTGTCTGACACAACCTGAGCCCGGACCTGCTGACCAACACCCAGACAGCTGACCGCACCCTGAGCACATCAGACCCGCCCTGGCCTTAGGTCATCATCTCTTCCCTACCTCAGTTTTCAGGCTTCAGAACCTAGACCTTATCTCCAATCACTGCCCACGGGTGACTGTGATGCAGAAATCAGAACTCTTCCTGACCCATGGCAAGAAACCTTGTGGTTGGCATGTTGTCCAACGTTCAGTGTAGGAGAAAACAGCATTCACCCTGAGGCCCCGCCCATTCTTGAGTGCGACGAGAGCATAAACACGCATTGTGACCTCAGCGTGAGTCCTGTCCTCTAGTAAGTCCTCTCAGTGGCTGGACCATTAGATGTCATAATGGGCTTGACATGTCCCTAGTCCCCAATTTTTAACCAGATTTCTGGTTGTCCAGTCGCCCCACCCCAGGGCTCTACTCTGGAATCCCTCATTTGGTGGGACATCTGAGGTTGAAAAACAAAATGAAACAAATCGACAACAACAACAAAAAAACGGACTTCTTCCATCCCCAGAATGACCGCAAACTCTTTGGACGGGACCGAACCCCCAGAGAGTAAGACTCGTCCATTTCCCATGAAGTCACCCGGCAATTTCACGACCATGAGTGACACGATATCCAGAGACAAAAACTTGAGCAAGAGCCTCACACTCGCCCTTTTTTCATATCCCGAAGTGTTCTACTCATGGTCTGTAGATCAGTCCTGCCATATCTATGACCCAAAACATAAGCCGAGTTTGTGTTTTCAGACAACTGTCCAAACAGCTCTGGCCTACACACCCTACAGGCTCAGGGCCCTGGAGCCAAACCTGAGGACTGTACTTGCCCTCTCCAAGGGAATTGTATGTGCCCATTCCAATGGCCACAACCCTACTAATAGGATAACCTCCAAAGTCCCGGAGGCCATCCCAAGAGTTGTGGCTTCCCAGGACAAACAGGGGCAATCTGAGCCCATCTGAGCACCTACCTGCACTCAGACCCGTAGACTGATGTCCCCAGAGGTAAAAAGGAACGAACAGGCCCCTAGGCACTAATCTGATCCATTGCTTTGGTTTCCAGGAAACTCTCCTCAGAGGCCTGGATTTCAATACCAGCATATGGCTGTTTCTTGACTCACCCATCAGAACAAATCTCATCTACACATGGGAAACATGCACGTTGGAGCTGTGTCAAAGCCTCTGTTTAGGAGAACCCTTCAGGGCCCCAGGGCCACCGCTTCATTCCAAGGTCTCCATAGACACAAAAACATATTAGGACACATCCACAGGAGAGTCCATTTCAACTCAGCCTCCTCGGTTGCCCCCCACATCCAGCAGATCTAACCTGTCTTGTTGCTTGGAGACAATTGGAATGCGAGGTGGGCTACCCAGCCATCCATCCTTAGAACCCTGCTCAGAATCGTTGGCCTGGAGCCAACCAACAGGTCTCAATTGTCCTGCAGAGGAATCTTTGCCTTTTGGAGCTTCTCACAACTCCCATCGTGGGAAAACCGCAATGTCTTCGTGATCCAACCGCCTTCAAGAAAGGGCCATCAGGGCAGAAAGTCCAACCTGAGCGATCGTCTGATCCTTGCCCTGACTTCAGATGCACGAGATCTCTATTGAGGTCTGTAGATTGTGCCTGCCATATCCTCACCCAGAAACCTAGGCCTAGCTTGGGTTCTCAGACTCCGTCCTCAGACTACTGGCCCACAAGCCCTCCACTTTGGCAATCCAGAACTACAATGCCGCACTCTGCCTGCCCTACAGAGTAAAACATTGCCCTCAGGGCTACCCCGAAACCCCAAATGCGGATCAACCTGCACGCCATTCGGCTGTACCCCAAACATATAGGCTGACCTGGGCACTATTTCCCCTTCTGACCCAGCCTGAGCCTGGACCTCCTGGTCCCAGCCAGACAGCTGGCCGCACACTGAGCACATCGGACCCGCCATGGCCTTAGGTCGTCATCTCTTCCCAACTGCGGTTTTCAGGCTCCAGAACCTAGACCTTATCTCCAACCACTGCCCAGGGTTGAAAATGATGCAGAAATCAGAACTCTTTCCCCATGGCAAGAAACCTTGTGCTTGGCATGTTGTCCAACGTTCAGTGTAGTTGAAACAAGCGTGGCCCATGAGGCCCAGCCCATGCTTGCGGGCCACATTGGTCACAAACACACATTGTGACCCTCAGCCTGAGCCCAGTCCTCAGGTAAGGCCTCTCAGGGCCTATATGAAGAGACAGCATATTGGGCTTGCCATGCCCCTAGGCCCCAATTTTTAACCATAGTTCGGGGTGTCCCTTCACTCTTCCCCAGGGCTCTGCTTTGGAATTCCTCTTTTGGTGGGACACCAGAGGTAACAAACCTGAAAGGAGTCCTCCCATCCCACAGATTGACGAAAAACAATTGGGATCGGGCCAAATCCACAGAGAGGAAGATTCGTCCATGGCCCATGAGACCTCCCCAACATTCCACGGCCATCGCTGAAACAAAATCCAGAGACAAAAGCCTGAGCAAGCGATTCAGACTCGCTCATTCTTCATATCCTGAAGAGTTCTTCTCTTGGTTTTTAAATCGGGCGTGCCATACCTACGTCACCAAACTTAAGCTGAGTTTGTGTTTTCAGTCTTCTGTCCTCAAAGTCCTGGGCCACACTCCCTCCAGGCTGGGGCCCCTGGAGCCACACATTAGGACTGCCCCCACCCAATCCATGGGAATTCTGCCCATTCCATTGTCAAAAATCGTACAAATTAGGAGAACCCTCCAAAGTCCCTGAGGCCATCCCAATAGTGTAGGTCGCCCGGGACAAAAAAGGGCGGTTGATACCAGCTGAGCATCTTCCTCCACTCATCTACCTCCACTCATACCAAGAAGATTGAACCAGACAGGACCCGAGGCCATTATCGGATCCATTGCTTTGGTTTACAGGCATGTCTTTTCAAAAGCCTGGATTTCAATACCAGCAGAGAGAATTTCCTGAGGCACCCATCAGAACAAATCTCGTCTCCACAAGGAAACTTGTGCATGGGAGCTATGCCAAAGCTTAGGAGAATACTTCAGGGTCCCGGTGCCACCACCCCATTCCAAGGCCCTCATGGACACAAACACACATTAGGACCCATCCTCTGGAAAGTGCATTTCAACTCAGCCACCCCGGTTGCTCCTACAGATCCATTAGATTTAAACTGTCTTGTTGCTAGGAGATAATTGGAAGGCGAGGCGGACTTCCCAGGCATCCATCCTCGAACGGTGCTCTGGAGTCATTCCATATGGGATGTCCTGGAGCTGTCCAACAGGTCTCAATTGTCCCGCAGAAGGAATCCTTGAAGGGGGCATCCCACATCTCCCAACGTGGAAAACCTCCATGGCCTCGAGATTCCGCTCCCTTCATGAAGGGGCCTTCATGCACAGAAACTCCAACCTTAGTCAACGTCGGATCCTCGTGCTGACTTCAGATGCTTGAGATATTGGTTCAGATCTGCAGGGGGTACCTGCAGTGCCCTCGGCCAGAAGCCCAAGTCGAGCTTGTGTTCTCAGGCTTCTGTCCTCACACTCCTGGCCCAGAAGCCCTCAAGTTTGGCCATTCCGGACCTACAAGGCAGCACTCTGCCTGCCCTCTAGAAAAAATATTTTCCCTAATGAGCTGCCTGGACACCTCAAATGAGGATAAACCTACAAGGTACTCGAATGTACCCATATTATATAGTCTAACCTGGGCACTAATGCACTGTCTGACACAACCTGAGCCAGAACCTCCTGACCAACACCCAGGCAGCTGACCACACAGTGAGACTATCAGACCCGCCATGGCCTTAGGTGGTCATCTCTTCCCAACAGCGGTTTTTCGGGCTTCAGAACCTAGGCCTTATCTCCAAACACAGTCCATGGTTGAAAATGATGCAGAAATCAGAACACTTTTCCCATGGTTAGAGACGTTGTGATTGGCAAGTTGTCCAAAGTCCAGTGTAGTTGAAACCAGTGTGGCCCATGAGGCCCCGCCCTTGCTCGCAAAACCACATTGGTCACAAACACACATTGTGACCCTCAGCCTGAGCCCAGTCCTCAAGTACGGCCTCTCAGTGGCTGGATGAAGAGACAGCATATTGGGCGTGCCATGCCCCTAGGCCCCAATTTTTAAACATAGTTTGGGTTGTCCCTTCACTCTTCCCCAGCGCTCTGTTTTGGAATTCCTCTTATGTTCGGACACCTGAGGTAATAAACCTGAAAGGAGTCCTCCCATTCCACAGATTGACGAAAAACAATTGGGACTGGGCCAAATCCACAGAGAGGAAGATTCGTCCATGGGCCATGATGCCTCCCCAAATTCCACGGCCATCATTGATACAAAATCCAAAGACAAAAGCCTGAGCAAGTACCTCAGACTCGCTCTTTCTTCATATCCTGAAGAGTTCTTCTCATGGTTTGTAGATTACGCCTGCCATACCTACGTCCCCAAACCTAAGCTGAGTTTCTGTTTTCAATCTTCTGTCCTCAAAGTCCTGGGCCACACACCCTCCAGGCTGGGGCGCCAGGAGCCACACATTAGGACTGTACCTACCCAATCCATGGGAATTCTGCCCATTCCATTGTCCCAAATCGTACAAATTAGGAGAACCCTCCAAAGTCCCCGAGGCCCTCCCAATAGTGTATGTCTCCGGGGACAAACAGGGCGGTCTGACACCAGGTGATCATCTACCTCCACTCATTCCATAGATGGAGAACCCCAGAGAAGAAGATTGAACCAGACAGGACCCTAGGCCATAATCGGGTCCATTGCTTTGGTTTACAGGCATGTGTCCTCAAAAGCCTGGATTCCAATACCAGCATAAGGGGTTTCCTGAGGCACCCATCAGAAAAAATCTCGTCTCCACAAGGAAACTTTTGCATGGGAGCTATGTCAAAAGCTTAGGAGAATACTTCAGGGTCCCGGTGCCACCGCCCTAATCCAAGGCCCTCATGGACACAACACACATTAGGCCCCATCCTCAGGAAAATCCATTTCAACTCTGCCACCTCGGTTGCTCCCACAGAGCCACCGATCTCAACGCTATTGTTGCTAGGAGACAATTGTAATGCGAGGCGGGCTTCCCTGGCATCCATCCTCCAACGGTGCTCTGGAGTCATTCCATATGGGATGTCCTGGAGCTGCCCAACAGGTCTCAATTGTCCCACAGAAGGAATCCTTGAAGAGGGCATCCATAAACTCCCAACGTGGGAAAACCTCCATGGCCTTGTGATTCCTCTCCGTTCATGAAGGGGCAGGCATGCACAGAAACTCCAACCTGAGCCAACGTCTGATCCTCGCCTTGGCTTCAGATGCTTGAGATATTGGATCCGATCTGCAGGGGGTACATGCCGTGCCCTTGGCCTGAAGCCCAATCTAGCTTGTGTTCTCAGACTTCTGTCCTCACACTCCTGGCCCAGAAGCTCTCAAGTTTGGCAATTCCGGACCCACAATGCAGCACTCTGCCTGCCCTCTAGAAAAAACATCTTGCCTAATGAGCTGCCCAGGAACCTAAAAGGGGGATAAACCTACACGGCACTCGACTGTACCCAAATTATATAGTCTAACCTGGTCACTAATGCACTGTCTGACACACCCTGAGCTAGAACCTCCTGACCAAAACCCAGGCAGATGAATGCACACTGAGCGTATGAGACCCACCATGGCCTTAGGTCGTCATCTCTTCCCAACTGCGATTTTTCAGGCTTCAGAACCTAGACCTTATCTCCAACCACCGCCCAGGGTTGAAAATGATGCAGAAATCAGAACACCTTCCCCATGGCAAGAGACCTTGTGATTGGCATGTTGTCCAAATCCAGTGTAGTTGAAACCAGTGTGGCCCATAAGGCCCCGCCCATGCTCGCAGGCCATATTGGTCACAAACTCACATTGTGACCCTCAGCATGAGCCCAGTCCTCAAGTCAGGCCTCTCAGTGGCTGGATGAAGAGACAGCATATTGGGCCTACCATGCCCCTAGTCCCCAATTTTTCACCATAGTTTGGGTTGTCCCTTCACTCTTTCCCAAGGCTCTGCTTTGGAATTCCTCTTTTGTTCGGACACCTGAGTTAATAAACAGGAAAGGAGACCTCCCATCCCACAGATTGACGAAAAACAATTGGGACCGGGCCAAATCCACAGAGAGGAAGATTCGTCCATGGCCCATGAGGACTCCCCACATTCCACGGCCATTGTTGATATAAAATGCAGAGGCAAAACCTGATCAAGTGCCTCAGACTCGCTCTTTCTTCATATCCTGAAGAGTTCTTCTCATGGTTTGTAGATTGGGCCTGCATACCTACATCCCCAAACCTGAGCTGAGTTTGTGTTTTTGGAATACTGTCCTCAAAGTACTTTGCCACACATCCTCCAGGCTGGGTCCCCTGGAGCCACCCATTAGGACTGTGCCTACCTAATCCATGGGAATTCTTCTCATCCATTGTCCAAAATCGTACAAATTAGGAGAACTCTCTAAAGTCCCCGAGGCCATCCCAATAGTGTAGGTTTCCGGGGACAAACAAGGGCGGTCTGACACCAGGTGAGCATCTACCTCCACTCATACCATACATGGATTTCCCCAGAGAAGAAGATTGAACCAGACAGTACGCTAGGCCATAATCAGATCCATTGCTTTGGTTTACAGGCATATCTCCTCAAAAGCCTGGATTCCAATACAAGCATAAGTGGTTTGCTGAGGCACCCATCAGAACAAATCTCGTCTCCACAAGGAAACTTGTGCATGGGATCTATGTCAAAAGCTTAGGAGAATACTACAGGGTCCCGGTGCCACCGCCCCATTCCAAGGCCCTCATGGACACAAACACACATTAGGCCCCATTCTCAGGAAAGTCTATTTCAACTAAGCCACCCAGGTTGCTCCCGCAGAGTCATCCGATCTCAAATGTATTGTTGCTCGGAGACAATTGGAATGCGAGGCGGGCTTCCCTGGCATCCATCTTCCAACGGTGCTCTGGAGTTAATCCATATGGGATGTCCTGGAGCTGCCCAACATGTCTCAATTGTCCCCAGAAGGAATCCTTGAAGGGGGCATCCCATAATTCCAACAAGGGAAAAACTCCATGGCCTTGAGATTCCGCTCCGTTCACGAAGGGGCAGTCATGCACAGAAACTCCAACCTGAGCCAACGTCTGATCCTCGCCGTGACTTCAGATGTATGAGATATTGGTTCAGATCTGCAGGGGGTACCTGCCGCGCCCTCGGCCTGATGTCCAAGTCAACTTGTGTTCTCAAACTTTTGTCCTCACACTCCTGGCCGAGAAGACCGCAAGTTTGGCAATTCCGGACCCACAATGCAGCACTCTGCCTGCACTCTAGAAAAAATTACTTGCCTAATGAGCTGCCCAGGCACCTCAAATGTGGATAAACCTACACGGCACTCGACTTTACCCAAATTATATAGTCTAACCTGAGCTCTAATGCACTCTCTGACACAACCTGTGCCTGAACCTCCAGATCAACATCCAGGCAGCTGACCACACACTGAGCACATCAGACCCGCCATGGCCTTAGGTGGTCATCTCTTCCCAACAGCGGTTTTTCAGGCTTCAGAACCTAGGCCTTATCTCCAACCACAGAGTATGGTTGAAAATGATGCAGAAATCAGAACACTTTTCCCATGGTTAGAGACCTTGTGATTGGCAAGTTGTCCAAAGTCCAGTGTAGTTGAAACCAGTGTGGCCCATGAGGCCCCGCCCATGCTCGCAAAACCACATTGGTCACAAACACACATTGTGACCCTCAGCCTGAGCCCAGTCCTCAAGTACGGCCTCTCAGTGGCTGGATGAAGAACAGCATATTGGGCGTGCCATGCCCCTAGGCCCCAATTTTTAAACATAGTTTGGGTTGTCCCTTCACTCTTCCCCAGCGCTCTGTTTTGGAATTCCTCTTATGTTCGGACACCTGAGGTAATAAACCTGAAAGGAGACCTCCCATTCCACAGATTGACGAAAAACAATTGGGACTGGGCCAAATCCACAGAGAGGAAGATTCGTCCATGGGCCATGAGGCCTCCCCAAATTCCACGGCCATCATTGATACAAAATCCAAAGACAAAAGCCTGAGCAAGTACCTCAGACTCGCTCTTTCTTCATATCCTGAAGAGTTCTTCTCATGGTTTGTAGATTACGCCTGCCATACCTACGTCCCCAAACCTAAGCTGAGTTTCTGTTTTCAATCTTCTGTCCTCAAAGTCCTGGGCCACACACCCTCCAGGCTGGGGCGCCAGGAGCCACACATTAGGACTGTACCTACCCAATCCATGGGAATTCTGCCCATTCCATTGTCCCAAATCGTACAAATTAGGAGAACCCTCCAAAGTCCCCGAGGCCCTCCCAATAGTGTATGTCTCCGGGGACAAACAGGGCAGTCTGACACCAGGTGATCATCTACCTCCACTCATTCCATAGATGGAGAACCCCAGAGAAGAAGATTGAACCAGACAGGACCCTAGGCCATAATCGGGTCCATTGCTTTGGTTTACAGGCATGTGTCCTCAAAAGCCTGGATTCCAATACCAGCATAAGGGGTTTCCTGAGGCAACCATCAGAAAAAATCTCGTCTCCACAAGGAAACTTTTGCATGGGAGCTATGTCAAAAGCTTAGGAGAATACTTCAGGGTCCCGGTGCCACCGCCCTAATCCAAGGCCCTCATGGACACAACACACATTAGGCCCCATCCTCAGGAAAATCCATTTCAACTCAGCCACCTCGGTTTCTCCCACAGAGCCACCGATCTCAACGCTATTGTTGCTAGGAGACAATTGTAATGCGAGGCGGGCTTCCCTGGCATCCATCCTCCAACGGTGCTCTGGAGTCATTCCATATGGGATGTCCTGGAGCTGCCCAACAGGTCTCAATTGTCCCACAGAAGGAATCCTTGAAGAGGGCATCCATAAACTCCCAACGTGGGAAAACCTCCATGGCCTTGAGATTCCTCTCCGTTCATGAAGGGGCAGGCATGCACAGAAACTCCAACCTGAGCCAACGTCTGATCCTCGCCTTGGCGTCAGATGCTTGAGATATTGGATCTGATCTGCAGGGGGTACATGCCGTGCCCTCGGCCTGAAGCCCAAGTCTAGCTTGTGTTCTCAGACTTCTGTCCTCACACTCCTGGCCCAGAAGCTCTCAAGTTTGGCAATTCCGGACCCACAATGCAGCACTCTGCCTGCCCTCTAGAAAAAACATCTTGCCTAATGAGCTGCCCAGGAACCTAAAAGGGGGATAAACCTACACGGCACTCGACTGTACCCAAATTATATAGTCTAACCTGGTCACTAATGCACTGTCTGACACACCCTGAGCTAGAACCTCCTGACCAAAACCCAGGCAGATGAATGCACACTGAGCGTATGAGACCCACCATGGCCTTAGGTCGTCATCTCTTCCCAACTGCGATTTTTCAGGCTTCAGAACCTAGACCTTATCTCCAACCACCGCCCAGGGTTGAAAATGATGCAGAAATCAGAACACCTTCCCCATGGCAAGAGACCTTGTGATTGGCATGTTGTCCAAATCCAGTGTAGTTGAAACCAGTGTGGCCCATAAGGCCCCGCCCATGCTCGCAGGCCATATTGGTCACAAACTCACATTGTGACCCTCAGCATGAGCCCAGTCCTCAAGTCAGGCCTCTCAGTGGCTGGATGAAGAGACAGCATATTGGGCCTACCATGCCCCTAGTCCCCAATTTTTCACCATAGTTTGGGTTGTCCCTTCACTCTTTCCCAAGGCTCTGCTTTGGAATTCCTCTTTTGTTCGGACACCTGAGTTAATAAACAGGAAAGGAGACCTCCCATCCCACAGATTGACGAAAAACAATTGGGACCGGGCCAAATCCACAGAGAGGAAGATTCGTCCATGGCCCATGAGGACTCCCCACATTCCACGGCCATTGTTGATATAAAATGCAGAGGCAAAACCTGATCAAGTGCCTCAGACTCGCTCTTTCTTCATATCCTGAAGAGTTCTTCTCATGGTTTGTAGATTGGGCCTGCATACCTACATCCCCAAACCTGAGCTGAGTTTGTGTTTTTGGAATACTGTCCTCAAAGTACTTTGCCACACATCCTCCAGGCTGGGTCCCCTGGAGCCACCCATTAGGACTGTGCCTACCTAATCCATGGGAATTCTTCTCATCCATTGTCCAAAATCGTACAAATTAGGAGAACTCTCTAAAGTCCCCGAGGCCATCCCAATAGTGTAGGTTTCCGGGGACAAACAAGGGCGGTCTGACACCAGGTGAGCATCTACCTCCACTCATACCATACATGGATTTCCCCAGAGAAGAAGATTGAACCAGACAGTACGCTAGGCCATAATCAGATCCATTGCTTTGGTTTACAGGCATATCTCCTCAAAAGCCTGGATTCCAATACAAGCATAAGTGGTTTGCTGAGGCACCCATCAGAACAAATCTCGTCTCCACAAGGAAACTTGTGCATGGGATCTATGTCAAAAGCTTAGGAGAATACTACAGGGTCCCGGTGCCACCGCCCCATTCCAAGGCCCTCATGGACACAAACACACATTAGGCCCCATTCTCAGGAAAGTCTATTTCAACTAAGCCACCCAGGTTGCTCCCGCAGAGTCATCCGATCTCAAATGTATTGTTGCTCGGAGACAATTGGAATGCGAGGCGGGCTTCCCTGGCATCCATCTTCCAACGGTGCTCTGGAGTTAATCCATATGGGATGTCCTGGAGCTGCCCAACATGTCTCAATTGTCCCCAGAAGGAATCCTTGAAGGGGGCATCCCATAATTCCAACAAGGGAAAAACTCCATGGCCTTGAGATTCCGCTCCGTTCACGAAGGGGCAGTCATGCACAGAAACTCCAACCTGAGCCAACGTCTGATCCTCGCCGTGACTTCAGATGTATGAGATATTGGTTCAGATCTGCAGGGGGTACCTGCCGCGCCCTCGGCCTGATGTCCAAGTCAACTTGTGTTCTCAAACTTTTGTCCTCACACTCCTGGCCGAGAAGACCGCAAGTTTGGCAATTCCGGACCCACAATGCAGCACTCTGCCTGCACTCTAGAAAAAATTACTTGCCTAATGAGCTGCCCAGGCACCTCAAATGTGGATAAACCTACACGGCACTCGACTTTACCCAAATTATATAGTCTAACCTGAGCTCTAATGCACTCTCTGACACAACCTGTGCCTGAACCTCCAGATCAACATCCAGGCAGCTGACCACACACTGAGCACATCAGACCCGCCATGGCCTTAGGTGGTCATCTCTTCCCAACAGCGGTTTTTCAGGCTTCAGAACCTAGGCCTTATCTCCAACCACAGAGTATGGTTGAAAATGATGCAGAAATCAGAACACTTTTCCCATGGTTAGAGACCTTGTGATTGGCAAGTTGTCCAAAGTCCAGTGTAGTTGAAACCAGTGTGGCCCATGAGGCCCCGCCCATGCTCGCAAAACCACATTGGTCACAAACACACATTGTGACCCTCAGCCTGAGCCCAGTCCTCAAGTACGGCCTCTCAGTGGCTGGATGAAGAACAGCATATTGGGCGTGCCATGCCCCTAGGCCCCAATTTTTAAACATAGTTTGGGTTGTCCCTTCACTCTTCCCCAGCGCTCTGTTTTGGAATTCCTCTTATGTTCGGACACCTGAGGTAATAAACCTGAAAGGAGACCTCCCATTCCACAGATTGACGAAAAACAATTGGGACTGGGCCAAATCCACAGAGAGGAAGATTCGTCCATGGGCCATGAGGCCTCCCCAAATTCCACGGCCATCATTGATACAAAATCCAAAGACAAAAGCCTGAGCAAGTACCTCAGACTCGCTCTTTCTTCATATCCTGAAGAGTTCTTCTCATGGTTTGTAGATTACGCCTGCCATACCTACGTCCCCAAACCTAAGCTGAGTTTCTGTTTTCAATCTTCTGTCCTCAAAGTCCTGGGCCACACACCCTCCAGGCTGGGGCGCCAGGAGCCACACATTAGGACTGTACCTACCCAATCCATGGGAATTCTGCCCATTCCATTGTCCCAAATCGTACAAATTAGGAGAACCCTCCAAAGTCCCCGAGGCCCTCCCAATAGTGTATGTCTCCGGGGACAAACAGGGCAGTCTGACACCAGGTGATCATCTACCTCCACTCATTCCATAGATGGAGAACCCCAGAGAAGAAGATTGAACCAGACAGGACCCTAGGCCATAATCGGGTCCATTGCTTTGGTTTACAGGCATGTGTCCTCAAAAGCCTGGATTCCAATACCAGCATAAGGGGTTTCCTGAGGCAACCATCAGAAAAAATCTCGTCTCCACAAGGAAACTTTTGCATGGGAGCTATGTCAAAAGCTTAGGAGAATACTTCAGGGTCCCGGTGCCACCGCCCTAATCCAAGGCCCTCATGGACACAACACACATTAGGCCCCATCCTCAGGAAAATCCATTTCAACTCAGCCACCTCGGTTTCTCCCACAGAGCCACCGATCTCAACGCTATTGTTGCTAGGAGACAATTGTAATGCGAGGCGGGCTTCCCTGGCATCCATCCTCCAACGGTGCTCTGGAGTCATTCCATATGGGATGTCCTGGAGCTGCCCAACAGGTCTCAATTGTCCCACAGAAGGAATCCTTGAAGAGGGCATCCATAAACTCCCAACGTGGGAAAACCTCCATGGCCTTGAGATTCCTCTCCGTTCATGAAGGGGCAGGCATGCACAGAAACTCCAACCTGAGCCAACGTCTGATCCTCGCCTTGGCGTCAGATGCTTGAGATATTGGATCTGATCTGCAGGGGGTACATGCCGTGCCCTCGGCCTGAAGCCCAAGTCTAGCTTGTGTTCTCAGACTTCTGTCCTCACACTCCTGGCCCAGAAGCTCTCAAGTTTGGCAATTCCGGACCCACAATGCAGCACTCTGCCTGCCCTCTAGAAAAAACATCTTGCCTAATGAGCTGCCCAGGAACCTAAAAGGGGGATAAACCTACACGGCACTCGACTGTACCCAAATTATATAGTCTAACCTGGTCACTAATGCACTGTCTGACACACCCTGAGCTAGAACCTCCTGACCAAAACCCAGGCAGATGAATGCACACTGAGCGTATGAGACCCACCATGGCCTTAGGTCGTCATCTCTTCCCAACTGCGATTTTTCAGGCTTCAGAACCTAGACCTTATCTCCAACCACCGTCCAGGGTTGAAAATGATGCAGAAATCAGAACACCTTCCCCATGGCAAGAGACCTTGTGATTGGCATGTTGTCCAAATCCAGTGTAGTTGAAACCAGTGTGGCCCATAAGGCCCCGCCCATGCTCGCAGGCCATATTGGTCACAAACTCACATTGTGACCCTCAGCATGAGCCCAGTCCTCAAGTCAGGCCTCTCAGTGGCTGGATGAAGAGACAGCATATTGGGCCTGCCATGCCCCTAGTCCCCAATTTTTAACCATAGTTTGGGTTGTCCCTTCACTCTTTCCCAAGGCTCTGCTTTGGAATTCCTCTTTTGTTCGGACACCTGAGTTAATAAACAGGAAAGGAGACCTCCCATCCCACAGATTGACGAAAAACAATTGGGACCGGGCCAAATCCACAGAGAGGAAGATTCGTCCATGGCCCATGAGGCCTCCCCACATTCCACGGCCATTGTTGATATAAAATGCAGAGGCAAAACCTGATCAAGTGCCTCAGACTCGCTCTTTCTTCATATCCTGAAGAGTTCTTCTCATGGTTTGTAGATTGGGCCTGCATACCTACGTCCCCAAACCTGAGCTGAGTTTGTGTTTTTGGAATACTGTCCTCAAAGTCCTTTGCCACACATCCTCCAGGCTGGGTCCCCTGGAGCCACCCATTAGGACTGTGCCTACCTAATCCATGGGAATTCTTCTCATCCATTGTCCAAAATCGTACAAATTAGGAGAACTCTCCAAAGTCCCCGAGGCCATCCCAATAGTGTAGGTTTCCGGGGACAAACAAGGGCGGTCTGACACCAGGTGAGCATCTACCTCCACTCATACCATACATGGATTTCCCCAGAGAAGAAGATTGAACCAGACAGTACGCTAGGCCATAATCAGATCCATTGCTTTGGTTTACAGGCATATCTCCTCAAAAGCCTGGATTCCAATACAAGCATAAGTGGTTTGCTGAGGCACCCATCAGAACAAATCTCGTCTCCACAAGGAAACTTGTGCATGGGATCTATGTCAAAAGCTTAGGAGAATACTACAGGGTCCCGGTGCCACCGCCCCATTCCAAGGCCCTCATGGACACAAACACACATTAGGCCCCATTCTCAGGAAAGTCTATTTCAACTAAGCCACCCAGGTTGCTCCCGCAGAGTCATCCGATCTCAAATGTATTGTTGCTAGGAGACAATTGGAATGCGAGGCGGGCTTCCCTGGCATCCATCTTCCAACGGTGCTCTGGAGTTATTCCATATGGGATGTCCTGGAGCTGCCCAACATGTCTCAATTGTCCCCAGAAGGAATCCTTGAAGGGGGCATCCCATAACTCCCAACATGGGAAAAACTCCATGGCCTTGAGATTCCGCTCCGTTCATGAAGGGGCAGTCATGCACAGAAACTCCAACCTGCGCCAACGTCTGATCCTCGCCGTGACTTCAGATGTATGAGATATTGGTTCAGATCTGCAGGGGTTACCTGCCGCGCCCTCAGCCTGATGTCCAAGTCAACTTGTGTTCTCAAACTTTTGTCCTCACACTCCTGGCCGAGAAGACCGCAAGTTTGGCAATTCCGGACCCACAATGCAGCACTCTGCCTGCACTCTAGAAAAAATATCTTGCCTAATGAGCCCCCCAGGCACCTTTAATGTGGATAAACCTACACGGCACTCGACTGTACCCAAATTATATAGTCTAACCTGAGCTCTAATGCACTCTCTGACACAACCTGAGCCTGAACCTCCAGATCAACATCCAGGCAGCTGACCACACACTGAGCACATCAGAGCCGCCATGGCCTTAGGTCATCATCTCTACCCAACTGCGGTTTTCAGGCTTCAGAACCTAGTCCTTATCTCCAATCACTGCCCAGGGTTGAAAATGATGCAGAAATCACACCTTCCCCATGGAAAGAGACCTTGTGATTGGCATGTTGTCCAAAGTCCCGTGTAGTTGAAATTAGTGTGGCCCATGAGGCCCCGCCCATGCTCGCGGGCCACATAGGTCACAAACACACATTGTGACCCTCAGCCTGAACCATGTCCTCAAGTAAGGGCACTCAGTGGCTGGATGAAGAGACAGCATATTGGGCGTGCCATGCCCCTAGGCCCCAATTTTTAACCATAGTTTGGTTTGTCCCTTCACTCTTCCCCAGGTCTCTGCTTTGGAATTCCTCTTTTGTTCGGACACTTGAGGTAATAAACCTGAAAGGAGACCTCCCATCCCACAGATTGACGAAAAACAATTGTGACCGGGCCAAAACCACAGAGAGGAAGATTCGTCCATGGCCCATGAGGCCTCCCCACATTCCACGGCCATCGTTGATACAAAATACAGATACAAAAGCCTGAGCAAGTGCCTCAGACTCGCTCTTTCTTCATATCCTGAAGAGTTCTTCTCATGGTTTGTAGATTGGGCCTGCCATTCCTACGTCCCCAAACCTAAGCTGAGTTTGTGTTTTCAGACTTCTGTCCTCAAAGTCCTGGGCCAAACACCCTCCAGGCTGGGGCCCCTGGAGCCACACATTAGGACTGTGCCTACCCAATCTATGGGAATTCTGCCCATTCCATTGTCCAAAATCGTACAAATTAGGAGAACTCTCCAAAGTCCCAGGGGCCATCCCAATAGTGTAGGACTCCGGGGACAAACAAGGGTGGTCTACAACAGGTGAGCATCTACCTCCACTCATTCCATAGATGGATATCCCCAGAGAAGAAGATTGAACCAGACAGGACCCTAGGCCATAATTGGATCCATTGCTTTGGTTTGCAGGCATGTCTCCTCAAAAGCCTGGTATCCAATACGATCATAAGGGGTTTCCGGAGGCACCCATCAAAACAAATCTAGTCTCCACAAGGAAACTTGTGCATGGGAGCTATATCAAAAGCTTAGGAGAATACTTAGGGTCCCAGAACCACCGCCCCATTCCAAGGCCCTAATGGACACAAACACACATTAGGCCCCATCCTCAGGAAAGTCCATTTCAACTCAGCCACCCCGGTTGCTCCCGCAGAGTCATCCGATTTCAACTGTCTTGTTGCTACGAGACAATTGGAATGCGAGGCAGGCTTCCCTGGCATCCATCCTCCAACTGTGCTCTGCAGTCATTCCATATGGGATGTCCTGGAGCTGCCCGACAGGTCTCAATTGTCCCGCAGAAGGAATCCTTGAAGGGGGCATCCCACAACTCCCAACGTGGGAAAACCTCCAGGCCCTTGAGATTCCGCTCCGTTCATGAAGGATAGTCATGCACAGAAACTCCAACCTGAGCCAACGTCTGATACTCGCCGTGATTTCAGATGCTTGAGATATTGGTTCAGATCTGCAGGGGGTACCTGCAGTGCCCTCGGCCAGAAGCCCAAGTCGAGCTTGTGCTCTCAGACTTCTGTCCTCACACTCCTGGCCCAGAAGCCCTCAAGTTTGGCAATTCCGGACCCACAATGCAGCACTCTGCCTGCCCTCTAGAAAAAATATCTTCCCTAATGAGCTGCCTGGACACCTCAAATGAGGATAAACCTACAAGGCGCTCGAATGTACCCAAATTATATAGTCTCACCTGGGCACTAATGCACTGTCTGACACAACCTGAGCCAGAACCTCCTGACCAACACCCAGGCAGCTGACCACACAGTGAGCCTATCAGACCCGCCATGCCCTTAGGTGGTCATCTCTTCCCAACAGCGGTTTTTCGGGCTTCAGAACCTAGGCCTTATCTCCAACCACGGCCCATGGTTGAAAATGATGCAGAAATCAGAACACCCTTTCCATGGTTAGAGACCTTGTGATTGGCAAGTTGTCCAAAGTCCAGTGTAGTTGAAACCAGTGTGGCCCATGAGGCCCCGCCCATGCTCGCAAAACCACATTGGTCACAAACACACATTGTGACCCTCAGCCTGAGCCCAGTCCTCAAGTACGGCCTCTCAGTGGCTGGATGAAGAGACAGCATATTGGGCGTGCCATGCCCCTAGGCCCCAATTTTTAAACATAGTTTGGGTTGTCCCTTCACTCTTCCCCAGCGCTCTGTTTTGGAATTCCTCTTATGTTCGGACACCTGAGGTAATAAACCTGAAAGGAGACCTCCCATTCCACAGATTGACGAAAAACAATTGGGACTGGGCCAAATCCACAGAGAGGAAGATTCGTCCATGGGCCATGAGGCCTCCCCAAATTCCACGGCCATCATTGATACAAAATCCAAAGACAAAAGCCTGAGCAAGTACCTCAGACTCGCTCTTTCTTCATATCCTGAAGAGTTCTTCTCATGGTTTGTAGATTACGCCTGCCATACCTACGTCCCCAAACCTAAGCTGAGTTTCTGTTTTCAATCTTCTATCCTCAAAGTCCTGGGCCACACACCCTACAGGCTGGGGCGCCAGGAGCCACACATTAGTACTGTGCCTACCCAATCCATGGGAATTCTGCCCATTCCATTGTCCCAAATCGTACAAATTAGGAGAACCCTCCAAAGTCCCCGAGGCCCTCCCAATAATGTATGTCTCCGGAGACAAACAGGCCGGTCTGACACCAGGTGATCATCTACCTCCACTCATTCCATGGATGGAGAACCCCAGAGAAGAAGATTGAACCAGACAGGACCCTAGGCCATAATCGGGTCCATTGCTTTGGTTTACAGGCATGTGTCCTCAAAAGCCTGGATTCCAATACCAGCATAAGTGGTTTGCTGAGGCACCCATTAGAAAAAATCTCGTCTCCACAAGGAAACTTTTGCATGGGAGCTATGTCAAAAGCTTAGGAGAATACTTCAGGGTCCCGGTGCCACCGCCCTAATCCAAGGCCCTCATGGACACAACACACATTAGGCCCCATCCTCAGGAAAATCCATTTCAACTCAGCCACCTCGGTTGCTCCCACAGAGCCACTGATCTCAACGCTATTGTTGCTAGGAAACAATTTTAATGCGAGGCGGGCTTCCCTGGCATCCATCCTCCAACGGTGCTCTGGAGTCATTCCATATGGGATGTCCTGGAGCTGCCCAACAGGTCTCAATTGTCCCACAGAAGGAATCCTTGAAGAGGGTATCCATAAACTCCCAACGTGGGAAAACCTCCATGGCCTTGAGATTCCTCTCCGTTCATGAAGGGGCAGTCATGCACAGAAACTCCAACCTGAGCCAACGTCTGATCCTCGCCTTGGCTTCAGATGCTTGAGATATTGGATCTGATCTGCAGGGGGTACATGCCGTGCCCTCGGCCTGAAGCCCAAGTCTAGCTTGTGTTCTCAGACTTCTGTCCTCACACTCCTGGCCCAGAAGCTCTCAAGTTTGGCAATTCCGGACCCACAATGCAGCACTCTGCCTGCCCTCTAGAAAAAACATCTTGCCTAATGAGCTGCCCAGGAACCTAAAAGGGGGATAAACCTACACGGCACTCGACTGTACCCAAATTATATAGTCTAACCTGGTCACTAATGCACTGTCTGACACACCCTGAGCTAGAACCTCCTGACCAAAACCCAGGCAGATGAATGCACACTGAGCGTATGAGACCCACCATGGCCTTAGGTCGTCATCTCTTCCCAACTGCGATTTTTCAGGCTTCAGAACCTAGACCTTATCTCCAACCACCGCCCAGGGTTGAAAATGATGCAGAAATCAGAACACCTTCCCCATGGCAAGAGACCTTGTGATTGGCATGTTGTCCAAATCCAGTGTAGTTGAAACCAGTGTGGCCCATAAGGCCCCGCCCATGCTCGCAGGCCATATTGGTCACAAACTCACATTGTGACCCTCAGCATGAGCCCAGTCCTCAAGTCAGGCCTCTCAGTGGCTGGATGAAGAGACAGCATATTGGGCCTGCAATGCCCTGAGTCCCCAATTTTTAACCATAGTTTGGGTTGTCCCTTCACTCTTTCCCAAGGCTCTGCTTTGGAATTCCTCTTTTGTTCGGACACCTGAGTTAATAAACAGGAAAGGAAACCTCCCATCCCACAGATTGACGAAAAACAATTGGGACCGGGCCAAATCCACAGAGAGGAAGATTCGTCCATGGCCCATGAGACCTCCCCACATTCCACGGCCATTGTTGATATAAAATGCAGAGGCAAAACCTGATCAAGTGCCTCAGACTCGCTCTTTCTTCATATCCTGAAGAGTTCTTCTCATGGTTTGTAGATTGGGCCTGCATACCTACGTCCCCAAACCTGAGCTGAGTTTGTGTTTTTGGAATACTGTCCTCAAAGTCCTTTGCCACACACCCTCCAGGCTGGGTCCCCTGGAGCCACCCATTAGGACTGTGCCCTCTCAATCCATGGGAATTCTTCCCATCCATTGTCCAAAATCGTACAAATTAGGAGAACTCTCCAAAGTCCCCGAGGCCATCCCAATAGTGTAGGTTTCCGGGGACAAACAAGGGCGGTCTGACACCAGGTGAGCATCTACCTCCACTCATACCATACATGGATTTCCCCAGAGAAGAAGATTGAACCAGACAGTACGCTAGGCCATAATCAGATCCATTGCTTTGGTTTACAGGCATATCTCCTCAAAAGCCTGGATTCCAATACAAGCATAAGTGGTTTGCTGAGGCACCCATCAGAACAAATCTCGTCTCCACAAGGAAACTTGTGCATGGGATCTATGTCAAAAGCTTAGGAGAATACTACAGGGTCCCGGTGCCACCGCCCCATTCCAAGGCCCTCATGGACACAAACACACATTAGGCCCCATTCTCAGGAAAGTCTATTTCAACTAAGCCACCCAGGTTGCTCCCGCAGAGTCATCCGATCTCAAATGTATTGTTGCTAGGAGACAATTGGAATGCGAGGCGGGCTTCCCTGGCATCCATCTTCCAACGGTGCTCTGGAGTTATTCCATATGGGATGTCCTGGAGCTGCCCAACATGTCTCAATTGTCCCCAGAAGGAATCCTTGAAGGGGGCATCCCATAACTCCCAACATGGGAAAAACTCCATGGCCTTGAGATTCCGCTCCGTTCATGAAGGGGCAGTCATGCACAGAAACTCCAACCTGCGCCAACGTCTGATCCTCGCCGTGACTTCAGATGTATGAGATATTGGTTCAGATCTGCAGGGGGTACCTGCCGCGCCCTCAGCCTGATGTCCAAGTCAACTTGTGTTCTCAAACTTTTGTCCTCACACTCCTGGCCGAGAAGACCGCAAGTTTGGCAATTCCGGACCCACAATGCAGCACTCTGCCTGCACTCTAGAAAAAATATCTTGCCTAATGAGCCCCCCAGGCACCTTTAATGTGGATAAACCTACACGGCACTCGACTGTACCCAAATTATATAGTCTAACCTGAGCTCTAATGCACTCTCTGACACAACCTGAGCCTGAACCTCCAGATCAACATCCAGGCAGCTGACCACACACTGAGCACATCAGAGCCGCCATGGCCTTAGGTCATCATCTCTACCCAACTGCGGTTTTCAGGCTTCAGAACCTAGTCCTTATCTCCAATCACTGCCCAGGGTTGAAAATGATGCAGAAATCACACCTTCCCCATGGAAAGAGACCTTGTGATTGGCATGTTGTCCAAAGTCCCGTGTAGTTGAAATTAGTGTGGCCCATGAGGCCCCGCCCATGCTCGCGGGCCACATAGGTCACAAACACACATTGTGACCCTCAGCCTGAACCATGTCCTCAAGTAAGGGCACTCAGTGGCTGGATGAAGAGACAGCATATTGGGCGTGCCATGCCCCTAGGCCCCAATTTTTAACCATAGTTTGGTTTGTCCCTTCACTCTTCCCCAGGTCTCTGCTTTGGAATTCCTCTTTTGTTCGGACACTTGAGGTAATAAACCTGAAAGGAGACCTCCCATCCCACAGATTGACGAAAAACAATTGTGACCGGGCCAAAACCACAGAGAGGAAGATTCGTCCATGGCCCATGAGGCCTCCCCACATTCCACGGCCATCGTTGATACAAAATACAGATACAAAAGCCTGAGCAAGTGCCTCAGACTCGCTCTTTCTTCATATCCTGAAGAGTTCTTCTCATGGTTTGTAGATTGGGCCTGCCATTCCTACGTCCCCAAACCTAAGCTGAGTTTGTGTTTTCAGACTTCTGTCCTCAAAGTCCTGGGCCAAACACCCTCCAGGCTGGGGCCCCTGGAGCCACACATTAGGACTGTGCCTACCCAATCTATGGGAATTCTGCCCATTCCATTGTCCAAAATCGTACAAATTAGGAGAACTCTCCAAAGTCCCAGGGGCCATCCCAATAGTGTAGGACTCCGGGGACAAACAAGGGTGGTCTACAACAGGTGAGCATCTACCTCCACTCATTCCATAGATGGATATCCCCAGAGAAGAAGATTGAACCAGACAGGACCCTAGGCCATAATTGGATCCATTGCTTTGGTTTGCAGGCATGTCTCCTCAAAAGCCTGGTATCCAATACGATCATAAGGGGTTTCCGGAGGCACCCATCAAAACAAATCTAGTCTCCACAAGGAAACTTGTGCATGGGAGCTATATCAAAAGCTTAGGAGAATACTTAGGGTCCCGGAACCACCGCCCCATTCCAAGGCCCTAATGGACACAAACACACATTAGGCCCCATCCTCAGGAAAGTCCATTTCAACTCAGCCACCCCGGTTGCTCCCGCAGAGTCATCCGATTTCAACTGTCTTGTTGCTACGAGACAATTGGAATGCGAGGCAGGCTTCCCTGGCATCCATCCTCCAACTGTGCTCTGCAGTCATTCCATATGGGATGTCCTGGAGCTGCCCGACAGGTCTCAATTGTCCCGCAGAAGGAATCCTTGAAGGGGGCATCCCACAACTCCCAACGTGGGAAAACCTCCAGGCCCTTGAGATTCCGCTCCGTTCATGAAGGATAGTCATGCACAGAAACTCCAACCTGAGCCAACGTCTGATACTCGCCGTGATTTCAGATGCTTGAGATATTGGTTCAGATCTGCAGGGGGTACCTGCAGTGCCCTCGGCCAGAAGCCCAAGTCGAGCTTGTGCTCTCAGACTTCTGTCCTCACACTCCTGGCCCAGAAGCCCTCAAGTTTGGCAATTCCGGACCCACAATGCAGCACTCTGCCTGCCCTCTAGAAAAAATATCTTCCCTAATGAGCTGCCTGGACACCTCAAATGAGGATAAACCTACAAGGCGCTCGAATGTACCCAAATTATATAGTCTCACCTGGGCACTAATGCACTGTCTGACACAACCTGAGCCAGAACCTCCTGACCAACACCCAGGCAGCTGACCACACAGTGAGCCTATCAGACCCGCCATGCCCTTAGGTGGTCATCTCTTCCCAACAGCGGTTTTTCGGGCTTCAGAACCTAGGCCTTATCTCCAACCACGGCCCATGGTTGAAAATGATGCAGAAATCAGAACACCCTTTCCATGGTTAGAGACCTTGTGATTGGCAAGTTGTCCAAAGTCCAGTGTAGTTGAAACCAGTGTGGCCCATGAGGCCCCGCCCATGCTCGCAAAACCACATTGGTCACAAACACACATTGTGACCCTCAGCCTGAGCCCAGTCCTCAAGTACGGCCTCTCAGTGGCTGGATGAAGAGACAGCATATTGGGCGTGCCATGCCCCTAGGCCCCAATTTTTAAACATAGTTTGGGTTGTCCCTTCACTCTTCCCCAGCGCTCTGTTTTGGAATTCCTCTTATGTTCGGACACCTGAGGTAATAAACCTGAAAGGAGACCTCCCATTCCACAGATTGACGAAAAACAATTGGGACTGGGCCAAATCCACAGAGAGGAAGATTCGTCCATGGGCCATGAGGCCTCCCCAAATTCCACGGCCATCATTGATACAAAATCCAAAGACAAAAGCCTGAGCAAGTACCTCAGACTCGCTCTTTCTTCATATCCTGAAGAGTTCTTCTCATGGTTTGTAGATTACGCCTGCCATACCTACGTCCCCAAACCTAAGCTGAGTTTCTGTTTTCAATCTTCTATCCTCAAAGTCCTGGGCCACACACCCTACAGGCTGGGGCGCCAGGAGCCACACATTAGTACTGTGCCTACCCAATCCATGGGAATTCTGCCCATTCCATTGTCCCAAATCGTACAAATTAGGAGAACCCTCCAAAGTCCCCGAGGCCCTCCCAATAATGTATGTCTCCGGAGACAAACAGGCCGGTCTGACACCAGGTGATCATCTACCTCCACTCATTCCATGGATGGAGAACCCCAGAGAAGAAGATTGAACCAGACAGGACCCTAGGCCATAATCGGGTCCATTGCTTTGGTTTACAGGCATGTGTCCTCAAAAGCCTGGATTCCAATACCAGCATAAGTGGTTTGCTGAGGCACCCATTAGAAAAAATCTCGTCTCCACAAGGAAACTTTTGCATGGGAGCTATGTCAAAAGCTTAGGAGAATACTTCAGGGTCCCGGTGCCACCGCCCTAATCCAAGGCCCTCATGGACACAACACACATTAGGCCCCATCCTCAGGAAAATCCATTTCAACTCAGCCACCTCGGTTGCTCCCACAGAGCCACTGATCTCAACGCTATTGTTGCTAGGAAACAATTTTAATGCGAGGCGGGCTTCCCTGGCATCCATCCTCCAACGGTGCTCTGGAGTCATTCCATATGGGATGTCCTGGAGCTGCCCAACAGGTCTCAATTGTCCCACAGAAGGAATCCTTGAAGAGGGCATCCATAAACTCCCAACGTGGGAAAACCTCCATGGCCTTGTGATTCCTCTCCGTTCATGAAGGGGCAGGCATGCACAGAAACTCCAACCTGAGCCAACGTCTGATCCTCGCCTTGGCTTCAGATGCTTGAGATATTGGATCTGATCTGCAGGGGGTACATGCCGTGCCCTCGGCCTGAAGCCCAAGTCTAGCTTGTGTTCTCAGACTTCTGTCCTCACACTCCTGGCCCAGAAGCTCTCAAGTTTGGCAATTCCGGACCCACAATGCAGCACTCTGCCTGCCCTCTAGAAAAAACATCTTGCCTAATGAGCTGCCCAGGAACCTAAAAGGGGGATAAACCTACACGGCACTCGACTGTACCCAAATTATATAGTCTAACCTGGTCACTAATGCACTGTCTGACACACCCTGAGCTAGAACCTCCTGACCAAAACCCAGGCAGATGAATGCACACTGAGCGTATGAGACCCACCATGGCCTTAGGTCGTCATCTCTTCCCAACTGCGATTTTTCAGGCTTCAGAACCTAGACCTTATCTCCAACCACCGCCCAGGGTTGAAAATGATGCAGAAATCAGAACACCTTCCCCATGGCAAGAGACCTTGTGATTGGCATGTTGTCCAAATCCAGTGTAGTTGAAACCAGTGTGGCCCATAAGGCCCCGCCCATGCTCGCAGGCCATATTGGTCACAAACTCACATTGTGACCCTCAGCATGAGCCCAGTCCTCAAGTCAGGCCTCTCAGTGGCTGGATGAAGAGACAGCATATTGGGCCTGCAATGCCCTGAGTCCCCAATTTTTAACCATAGTTTGGGTTGTCCCTTCACTCTTTCCCAAGGCTCTGCTTTGGAATTCCTCTTTTGTTCGGACACCTGAGTTAATAAACAGGAAAGGAAACCTCCCATCCCACAGATTGACGAAAAACAATTGGGACCGGGCCAAATCCACAGAGAGGAAGATTCGTCCATGGCCCATGAGACCTCCCCACATTCCACGGCCATTGTTGATATAAAATGCAGAGGCAAAACCTGATCAAGTGCCTCAGACTCGCTCTTTCTTCATATCCTGAAGAGTTCTTCTCATGGTTTGTAGATTGGGCCTGCATACCTACGTCCCCAAACCTGAGCTGAGTTTGTGTTTTTGGAATACTGTCCTCAAAGTCCTTTGCCACACACCCTCCAGGCTGGGTCCCCTGGAGCCACCCATTAGGACTGTGCCCTCTCAATCCATGGGAATTCTTCCCATCCATTGTCCAAAATCGTACAAATTAGGAGAACTCTCCAAAGTCCCCGAGGCCATCCCAATAGTGTAGGTTTCCGGGGACAAACAAGGGCGGTCTGACACCAGGTGAGCATCTACCTCCACTCATACCATACATGGATTTCCCCAGAGAAGAAGATTGAACCAGACAGTACGCTAGGCCATAATCAGATCCATTGCTTTGGTTTACAGGCATATCTCCTCAAAAGCCTGGATTCCAATACAAGCATAAGTGGTTTGCTGAGGCACCCATCAGAACAAATCTCGTCTCCACAAGGAAACTTGTGCATGGGATCTATGTCAAAAGCTTAGGAGAATACTACAGGGTCCCGGTGCCACCGCCCCATTCCAAGGCCCTCATGGACACAAACACACATTAGGCCCCATTCTCAGGAAAGTCTATTTCAACTAAGCCACCCAGGTTGCTCCCGCAGAGTCATCCGATCTCAAATGTATTGTTGCTAGGAGACAATTGGAATGCGAGGCGGGCTTCCCTGGCATCCATCTTCCAACGGTGCTCTGGAGTTATTCCATATGGGATGTCCTGGAGCTGCCCAACATGTCTCAATTGTCCCCAGAAGGAATCCTTGAAGGGGGCATCCCATAACTCCCAACATGGGAAAAACTCCATGGCCTTGAGATTCCGCTCCGTTCATGAAGGGGCAGTCATGCACAGAAACTCCAACCTGCGCCAACGTCTGATCCTCGCCGTGACTTCAGATGTATGAGATATTGGTTCAGATCTGCAGGGGGTACCTGCCGCGCCCTCAGCCTGATGTCCAAGTCAACTTGTGTTCTCAAACTTTTGTCCTCACACTCCTGGCCGAGAAGACCGCAAGTTTGGCAATTCCGGACCCACAATGCAGCACTCTGCCTGCACTCTAGAAAAAATATCTTGCCTAATGAGCCCCCCAGGCACCTTTAATGTGGATAAACCTACACGGCACTCGACTGTACCCAAATTATATAGTCTAACCTGAGCTCTAATGCACTCTCTGACACAACCTGAGCCTGAACCTCCAGATCAACATCCAGGCAGCTGACCACACACTGAGCACATCAGAGCCGCCATGGCCTTAGGTCATCATCTCTACCCAACTGCGGTTTTCAGGCTTCAGAACCTAGTCCTTATCTCCAATCACTGCCCAGGGTTGAAAATGATGCAGAAATCACACCTTCCCCATGGAAAGAGACCTTGTGATTGGCATGTTGTCCAAAGTCCCGTGTAGTTGAAATTAGTGTGGCCCATGAGGCCCCGCCCATGCTCGCGGGCCACATAGGTCACAAACACACATTGTGACCCTCAGCCTGAACCATGTCCTCAAGTAAGGGCACTCAGTGGCTGGATGAAGAGACAGCATATTGGGCGTGCCATGCCCCTAGGCCCCAATTTTTAACCATAGTTTGGTTTGTCCCTTCACTCTTCCCCAGGTCTCTGCTTTGGAATTCCTCTTTTGTTCGGACACTTGAGGTAATAAACCTGAAAGGAGACCTCCCATCCCACAGATTGACGAAAAACAATTGCGACCGGGCCAAAACCACAGAGAGGAAGATTCGTCCATGGCCCATGAGGCCT
Organism: Mustela nivalis; assembly: GCF_964662115.1. Taxonomy (NCBI): domain Eukaryota; kingdom Metazoa; phylum Chordata; class Mammalia; order Carnivora; family Mustelidae; genus Mustela; species Mustela nivalis. Next base: position 145,690 of record NW_028135693.1, read on the forward strand.
CCCCACATTCCACGGCCATCGTTGATACAAAATACAGATACAAAAGCCTGAGCAAGTGCCTCAGACTCGCTCTTTCTTCATATCCTGAAGAGTTCTTCTCATGGTTTGTAGATTGGGCCTGCCATTCCTACGTCCCCAAACCTAAGCTGAGTTTGTGTTTTCAGACTTCTGTCCTCAAAGTCCTGGGCCAAACACCCTCCAGGCTGGGGCCCCTGGAGCCACACATTAGGACTGTGCCTACCCAATCTATGGGAATTCTGCCCATTCCATTGTCCAAAATCGTACAAATTAGGAGAACTCTCCAAAGTCCCAGGGGCCATCCCAATAGTGTAGGACTCCGGGGACAAACAAGGGTGGTCTACAACAGGTGAGCATCTACCTCCACTCATTCCATAGATGGATATCCCCAGAGAAGAAGATTGAACCAGACAGGACCCTAGGCCATAATTGGATCCATTGCTTTGGTTTGCAGGCATGTCTCCTCAAAAGCCTGGTATCCAATACGATCATAAGGGGTTTCCGGAGGCACCCATCAAAACAAATCTAGTCTCCACAAGGAAACTTGTGCATGGGAGCTATATCAAAAGCTTAGGAGAATACTTAGGGTCCCGGAACCACCGCCCCATTCCAAGGCCCTAATGGACACAAACACACATTAGGCCCCATCCTCAGGAAAGTCCATTTCAACTCAGCCACCCCGGTTGCTCCCGCAGAGTCATCCGATTTCAACTGTCTTGTTGCTACGAGACAATTGGAATGCGAGGCAGGCTTCCCTGGCATCCATCCTCCAACTGTGCTCTGCAGTCATTCCATATGGGATGTCCTGGAGCTGCCCGACAGGTCTCAATTGTCCCGCAGAAGGAATCCTTGAAGGGGGCATCCCACAACTCCCAACGTGGGAAAACCTCCAGGCCCTTGAGATTCCGCTCCGTTCATGAAGGATAGTCATGCACAGAAACTCCAACCTGAGCCAACGTCTGATACTCGCCGTGATTTCAGATGCTTGAGATATTGGTTCAGATCTGCAGGGGGTACCTGCAGTGCCCTCGGCCAGAAGCCCAAGTCGAGCTTGTGCTCTCAGACTTCTGTCCTCACACTCCTGGCCCAGAAGCCCTCAAGTTTGGCAATTCCGGACCCACAATGCAGCACTCTGCCTGCCCTCTAGAAAAAATATCTTCCCTAATGAGCTGCCTGGACACCTCAAATGAGGATAAACCTACAAGGCGCTCGAATGTACCCAAATTATATAGTCTCACCTGGGCACTAATGCACTGTCTGACACAACCTGAGCCAGAACCTCCTGACCAACACCCAGGCAGCTGACCACACAGTGAGCCTATCAGACCCGCCATGCCCTTAGGTGGTCATCTCTTCCCAACAGCGGTTTTTCGGGCTTCAGAACCTAGGCCTTATCTCCAACCACGGCCCATGGTTGAAAATGATGCAGAAATCAGAACACCCTTTCCATGGTTAGAGACCTTGTGATTGGCAAGTTGTCCAAAGTCCAGTGTAGTTGAAACCAGTGTGGCCCATGAGGCCCCGCCCATGCTCGCAAAACCACATTGGTCACAAACACACATTGTGACCCTCAGCCTGAGCCCAGTCCTCAAGTACGGCCTCTCAGTGGCTGGATGAAGAGACAGCATATTGGGCGTGCCATGCCCCTAGGCCCCAATTTTTAAACATAGTTTGGGTTGTCCCTTCACTCTTCCCCAGCGCTCTGTTTTGGAATTCCTCTTATGTTCGGACACCTGAGGTAATAAACCTGAAAGGAGACCTCCCATTCCACAGATTGACGAAAAACAATTGGGACTGGGCCAAATCCACAGAGAGGAAGATTCGTCCATGGGCCATGAGGCCTCCCCAAATTCCACGGCCATCATTGATACAAAATCCAAAGACAAAAGCCTGAGCAAGTACCTCAGACTCGCTCTTTCTTCATATCCTGAAGAGTTCTTCTCATGGTTTGTAGATTACGCCTGCCATACCTACGTCCCCAAACCTAAGCTGAGTTTCTGTTTTCAATCTTCTATCCTCAAAGTCCTGGGCCACACACCCTACAGGCTGGGGCGCCAGGAGCCACACATTAGTACTGTGCCTACCCAATCCATGGGAATTCTGCCCATTCCATTGTCCCAAATCGTACAAATTAGGAGAACCCTCCAAAGTCCCCGAGGCCCTCCCAATAATGTATGTCTCCGGAGACAAACAGGCCGGTCTGACACCAGGTGATCATCTACCTCCACTCATTCCATGGATGGAGAACCCCAGAGAAGAAGATTGAACCAGACAGGACCCTAGGCCATAATCGGGTCCATTGCTTTGGTTTACAGGCATGTGTCCTCAAAAGCCTGGATTCCAATACCAGCATAAGTGGTTTGCTGAGGCACCCATTAGAAAAAATCTCGTCTCCACAAGGAAACTTTTGCATGGGAGCTATGTCAAAAGCTTAGGAGAATACTTCAGGGTCCCGGTGCCACCGCCCTAATCCAAGGCCCTCATGGACACAACACACATTAGGCCCCATCCTCAGGAAAATCCATTTCAACTCAGCCACCTCGGTTGCTCCCACAGAGCCACTGATCTCAACGCTATTGTTGCTAGGAAACAATTTTAATGCGAGGCGGGCTTCCCTGGCATCCATCCTCCAACGGTGCTCTGGAGTCATTCCATATGGGATGTCCTGGAGCTGCCCAACAGGTCTCAATTGTCCCACAGAAGGAATCCTTGAAGAGGGTATCCATAAACTCCCAACGTGGGAAAACCTCCATGGCCTTGAGATTCCTCTCCGTTCATGAAGGGGCAGTCATGCACAGAAACTCCAACCTGAGCCAACGTCTGATCCTCGCCTTGGCTTCAGATGCTTGAGATATTGGATCTGATCTGCAGGGGGTACATGCCGTGCCCTCGGCCTGAAGCCCAAGTCTAGCTTGTGTTCTCAGACTTCTGTCCTCACACTCCTGGCCCAGAAGCTCTCAAGTTTGGCAATTCCGGACCCACAATGCAGCACTCTGCCTGCCCTCTAGAAAAAACATCTTGCCTAATGAGCTGCCCAGGAACCTAAAAGGGGGATAAACCTACACGGCACTCGACTGTACCCAAATTATATAGTCTAACCTGGTCACTAATGCACTGTCTGACACACCCTGAGCTAGAACCTCCTGACCAAAACCCAGGCAGATGAATGCACACTGAGCGTATGAGACCCACCATGGCCTTAGGTCGTCATCTCTTCCCAACTGCGATTTTTCAGGCTTCAGAACCTAGACCTTATCTCCAACCACCGCCCAGGGTTGAAAATGATGCAGAAATCAGAACACCTTCCCCATGGCAAGAGACCTTGTGATTGGCATGTTGTCCAAATCCAGTGTAGTTGAAACCAGTGTGGCCCATAAGGCCCCGCCCATGCTCGCAGGCCATATTGGTCACAAACTCACATTGTGACCCTCAGCATGAGCCCAGTCCTCAAGTCAGGCCTCTCAGTGGCTGGATGAAGAGACAGCATATTGGGCCTGCAATGCCCTGAGTCCCCAATTTTTAACCATAGTTTGGGTTGTCCCTTCACTCTTTCCCAAGGCTCTGCTTTGGAATTCCTCTTTTGTTCGGACACCTGAGTTAATAAACAGGAAAGGAAACCTCCCATCCCACAGATTGACGAAAAACAATTGGGACCGGGCCAAATCCACAGAGAGGAAGATTCGTCCATGGCCCATGAGACCTCCCCACATTCCACGGCCATTGTTGATATAAAATGCAGAGGCAAAACCTGATCAAGTGCCTCAGACTCGCTCTTTCTTCATATCCTGAAGAGTTCTTCTCATGGTTTGTAGATTGGGCCTGCATACCTACGTCCCCAAACCTGAGCTGAGTTTGTGTTTTTGGAATACTGTCCTCAAAGTCCTTTGCCACACACCCTCCAGGCTGGGTCCCCTGGAGCCACCCATTAGGACTGTGCCCTCTCAATCCATGGGAATTCTTCCCATCCATTGTCCAAAATCGTACAAATTAGGAGAACTCTCCAAAGTCCCCGAGGCCATCCCAATAGTGTAGGTTTCCGGGGACAAACAAGGGCGGTCTGACACCAGGTGAGCATCTACCTCCACTCATACCATACATGGATGTCCCCAGAGAAGAAGATTGAACCAGACAGTACGCTAGGCCATAATCAGATCCATTGCTTTGGTTTACAGGCATGTCTCCTCAAAAGCCTGGATTCCAATACAAGCATAAGTGGTTTGCTGAGGCACCCATCAGAACAAATCTCGTCTCCACAAGGAAACTTGTGCATGGGATCTATGTCAAAAGCTTAGGAGAATACTACAGGGTCCCGGTGCCACCGCCCCATTCCAAGGCCCTCATGGACACAAACACACATTAGGCCCCATTCTCAGGAAAGTCTATTTCAACTAAGCCACCCAGGTTGCTCCCGCAGAGTCATCCGATCTCAAATGTATTGTTGCTAGGAGACAATTGGAATGCGAGGCGGGCTTCCCTGGCATCCATCTTCCAACGGTGCTCTGGAGTTAATCCATATGGGATGTCCTGGAGCTGCCCAACATGTCTCAATTGTCCCCAGAAGTAATCCTTGAAGGGGGCATCCCATAACTCCCAACATGGGAAAAACTCCATGGCCTTGAGATTCCGCTCCGTTCATGAAGGGGCAGTCATGCATAGAAACTCCAACCTGAGCCAACGTCTGATCCTCGCCGTGACTTCAGATGTATGAGATATTGGTTCAGATCTGCAGGGGGTACCTGCCGCGCCCTCGGCCTGATGTCCAAGTCAACTTGTGTTCTCAAACTTTTGTCCTCACACTCCTGGCCGAGAAGACCGCAAGTTTGGCAATTCCGGACCCACAATGCAGCACTCTGCCTGCACTCTAGAAAAAATATCTTGCCTAATGAGCTGCCCAGGCACCTCAAATTTGGATAAACCTACACGGCACTCGACTGTACCCAAATTATATAGTCTAACCTGAGCTCTAATGCACTCTCTGACACAACCTGAGCCTGAACCTCCAGATCAACATCCAGGCAGCTGACCACACACTGAGCACATCAGAGCCGCCATGGCCTTAGGTCATCATCCCTACCCAACTGCGGTTTTCAGGCTTCAGAACCTAGTCCTTATCTCCATTCACTGCCCAGGGTTGAAAATGATGCAGAAATCACACCTTCCCCATGGAAAGAGACCTTGTGATTGGCATGTTGTCCAAAGTCCCGTGTAGTTGAAATTAGTGTGGCCCATGAGGCCCCGCCCATGCTCGCGGGCCACATAGGTCACAAACACACATTGTGACCCTCAGCCTGAACCGTGTCCTCAAGTAAGGGCACTCAGTGGCTGGATGAAGAGACAGCATATTGGGCGTGCCATGCCCCTAGGCCCCAATTTTTAACCATAGTTTGGTTTGTCCCTTCACTCTTCCCCAGGTCTCTGCTTTGGAATTCCTCTTTTGTTCGGACACTTGAGGTAATAAACCTGAAAGGAGACCTCCCATCCCACAGATTGACGAAAAACAATTGGGACCGGGCCAAAACCACAGAGAGGAAGATTCGTCCATGGCCCATGAGGCCTCCCCACATTCCACGGCCATCGTTGATACAAAATACAGATACAAAAGCCTGAGCAAGTGCCTCAGACTCGCTCTTTCTTCATATCCTGAAGAGTTCTTCTCATGGTTTGTAGATTGGGCCTGCCATTCCTACGTCCCCAAACCTAAGCTGAGTTTGTGTTTTCAGACTTCTGTCCTCAAAGTCCTGGGCCAAACACCCTCCAGGCTGGGGCCCCTGGAGCCACACATTAGGACTGTGCCTACCCAATCTATGGGAATTCTGCCCATTCCATTGTCCAAAATCGTACAAATTAGGAGAACTCTCCAAAGTCCCAGGGGCCATCCCAATAGTGTAGGACTCCGGGGACAAACAAGGGTGGTCTGACAACAGGTGCACATCTACCTCCACTCATTCCATAGATGGATATCCCCAGAGAAGAAGATTGAACCAGACAGGACCCTAGGCCATAATTGGATCCATTGCTTTGGTTTGCAGGCATGTCTCCTCAAAAGCCTGGTATCCAATACGATCATAAGGGGTTTCCGGAGGCACCCATCAAAACAAATCTAGTCTCCACAAGGAAACTTGTGCATGGGAGCTATATCAAAAGCTTAGGAGAATACTTAGGGTCCCGGAACCACCGCCCCATTCCAAGGCCCTAATGGACACAAACACACATTAGGCCCCATCCTCAGGAAAGTCCATTTCAACTCAGCCACCCCGGTTGCTCCCGCAGAGCCATCCGATTTCAACTGTCTTGTTGCTAGGAGACAATTGGAATGCGAGGCAGGCTTCCCTGGCATCCATCCTCCAACTGTGCTCTGCAGTCATTCCATATGGGATGTCCTGGAGCTGCCCGACAGGTCTCAATTGTCCCGCAGAAGGAATCCTTGAAGGGGGCATCCCACAACTCCCAACGTGGGAAAACCTCCAGGCCCTTGAGATTCCGCTCCGTTCATGAAGGATAGTCATGCACAGAAACTCCAACCTGAGCCAACGTCTGATACTCGCCGTGATTTCAGATGCTTGAGATATTGGTTCAGATCTGCAGGGGGTACCTGCAGTGGCCTCGGCCAGAAGCCCAAGTCGAGCTTGTGCTCTCAGACTTCTGTCCTCACACTCCTGGCCCAGAAGCCCTCAAGTTTGGCAATTCCGGACCCACAATGCAGCACTCTGCCTGCCCTCTAGAAAAAATATCTTCCCTAATGAGCTGCCTGGACACCTCAAATGAGGATAAACCTACAAGGCACTCGAATGTACCCAAATTATATAGTCTCACCTGGGCACTAATGCACTGTCTGACACAACCTGAGCCAGAACCTCCTGACCAACACCCAGGCAGCTGACCACACAGTGAGCCTATCAGACCCGCCATGCCCTTAGGTGGTCATCTCTTCCCAACAGCGGTTTTTCGGGCTTCAGAACCTAGGCCTTATCTCCAACCACGGCCCATGGTTGAAAATGATGCAGAAATCAGAACACCCTTCCCATGGTTAGAGACCTTGTGATTGGCAAGTTGTCCAAAGTCCAGTGTAGTTGAAACCAGTGTGGCCCATGAGGCCCCGCCCATGCTCGCAAAACCACATTGGTCACAAACACACATTGTGACCCTCAGCCTGAGCCCAGTCCTCAAGTACGGCCTCTCAGTGGCTGGATGAAGAGACAGCATATTGGGCGTGCCATGCCCCTAGGCCCCAATTTTTAAACATAGTTTGGGTTGTCCCTTCACTCTTCCCCAGCGCTCTGTTTTGGAATTCCTCTTATGTTCGGACACCTGAGGTAATAAACCTGAAAGGAGACCTCCCATTCCACAGATTGACGAAAAACAATTGGGACTGGGCCAAATCCACAGAGAGGAAGATTCGTCCATGGGCCATGAGGCCTCCCCAAATTCCACGGCCATCATTGATAAAAAATCCAAAGACAAAAGCCTGAGCAAGTACCTCAGACTCGCTCTTTCTTCATATCCTGAAGAGTTCTTCTCATGGTTTGTAGATTACGCCTGCCATACCTACGTCCCCAAACCTAAGCTGAGTTTCTGTTTTCAATCTTCTGTCCTCAAAGTCCTGGGCCACACACCCTCCAGGCTGGGGCGCCAGGAGCCACACATTAGTACTGTGCCTACCCAATCCATGGGAATTCTGCCCATTCCATTGTCCCAAATCGTACAAATTAGGAGAACCCTCCAAAGTCCCCGAGGCCCTCCCAATAATGTATGTCTCCGGAGACAAACAGGCCGGTCTGACACCAGGTGATCATCTACCTCCACTCATTCCATGGATGGAGAACCCCAGAGAAGAAGATTGAACCAGACAGGACCCTAGGCCATAATCGGGTCCATTGCTTTGGTTTACAGGCATGTGTCCTCAAAAGCCTGGATTCCAATACCAGCATAAGTGGTTTGCTGAGGCACCCATTAGAAAAAATCTCGTCTCCACAAGGAAACTTTTGCATGGGAGCTATGTCAAAAGCTTAGGAGAATACTTCAGGGTCCCGGTGCCACCGCCCTAATCCAAGGCCCTCATGGACACAACACACATTAGGCCCCATCCTCAGGAAAATCCATTTCAACTCAGCCACCTCGGTTGCTCCCACAGAGCCACTGATCTCAACGCTATTGTTGCTAGGAAACAATTTTAATGCGAGGCGGGCTTCCCTGGCATCCATCCTCCAACGGTGCTCTGGAGTCATTCCATATGGGATGTCCTGGAGCTGCCCAACAGGTCTCAATTGTCCCACAGAAGGAATCCTTGAAGAGGGTATCCATAAACTCCCAACGTGGGAAAACCTCCATGGCCTTGAGATTCCTCTCCGTTCATGAAGGGGCAGTCATGCACAGAAACTCCAACCTGAGCCAACGTCTGATCCTCGCCTTGGCTTCAGATGCTTGAGATATTGGATCTGATCTGCAGGGGGTACATGCCGTGCCCTCGGCCTGAAGCCCAAGTCTAGCTTGTGTTCTCAGACTTCTGTCCTCACACTCCTGGCCCAGAAGCTCTCAAGTTTGGCAATTCCGGACCCACAATGCAGCACTCTGCCTGCCCTCTAGAAAAAACATCTTGCCTAATGAGCTGCCCAGGAACCTAAAAGGGGGATAAACCTACACGGCACTCGACTGTACCCAAATTATATAGTCTAACCTGGTCACTAATGCACTGTCTGACACACCCTGAGCTAGAACCTCCTGACCAAAACCCAGGCAGATGAATGCACACTGAGCGTATGAGACCCACCATGGCCTTAGGTCGTCATCTCTTCCCAACTGCGATTTTTCAGGCTTCAGAACCTAGACCTTATCTCCAACCACCGCCCAGGGTTGAAAATGATGCAGAAATCAGAACACCTTCCCCATGGCAAGAGACCTTGTGATTGGCATGTTGTCCAAATCCAGTGTAGTTGAAACCAGTGTGGCCCATAAGGCCCCGCCCATGCTCGCAGGCCATATTGGTCACAAACTCACATTGTGACCCTCAGCATGAGCCCAGTCCTCAAGTCAGGCCTCTCAGTGGCTGGATGAAGAGACAGCATATTGGGCCTGCAATGCCCTGAGTCCCCAATTTTTAACCATAGTTTGGGTTGTCCCTTCACTCTTTCCCAAGGCTCTGCTTTGGAATTCCTCTTTTGTTCGGACACCTGAGTTAATAAACAGGAAAGGAAACCTCCCATCCCAAGATTGACGAAAAACAATTGGGACCGGGCCAAATCCACAGAGAGGAAGATTCGTCCATGGCCCATGAGACCTCCCCACATTCCACGGCCATTGTTGATATAAAATGCAGAGGCAAAACCTGATCAAGTGCCTCAGACTCGCTCTTTCTTCATATCCTGAAGAGTTCTTCTCATGGTTTGTAGATTGGGCCTGCATACCTACGTCCCCAAACCTGAGCTGAGTTTGTGTTTTTGGAATACTGTCCTCAAAGTCCTTTGCCACACACCCTCCAGGCTGGGTCCCCTGGAGCCACCCATTAGGACTGTGCCCTCTCAATCCATGGGAATTCTTCCCATCCATTGTCCAAAATCGTACAAATTAGGAGAACTCTCCAAAGTCCCCGAGGCCATCCCAATAGTGTAGGTTTCCGGGGACAAACAAGGGCGGTCTGACACCAGGTGAGCATCTACCTCCACTCATACCATACATGGATGTCCCCAGAGAAGAAGATTGAACCAGACAGTACGCTAGGCCATAATCAGATCCATTGCTTTGGTTTACAGGCATGTCTCCTCAAAAGCCTGGATTCCAATACAAGCATAAGTGGTTTGCTGAGGCACCCATCAGAACAAATCTCGTCTCCACAAGGAAACTTGTGCATGGGATCTATGTCAAAAGCTTAGGAGAATACTACAGGGTCCCGGTGCCACCGCCCCATTCCAAGGCCCTCATGGACACAAACACACATTAGGCCCCATTCTCAGGAAAGTCTATTTCAACTAAGCCACCCAGGTTGCTCCCGCAGAGTCATCCGATCTCAAATGTATTGTTGCTAGGAGACAATTGGAATGCGAGGCGGGCTTCCCTGGCATCCATCTTCCAACGGTGCTCTGGAGTTAATCCATATGGGATGTCCTGGAGCTGCCCAACATGTCTCAATTGTCCCCAGAAGGAATCCTTGAAGGGGGCATCCCATAACTCCCAACATGGGAAAAACTCCATGGCCTTGAGATTCCGCTCCGTTCATGAAGGGGCAGTCATGCACAGAAACTCCAACCTGAGCCAACGTCTGATCCTCGCCGTGACTTCAGATGTATGAGATATTGGTTCAGATCTGCAGGGGGTACCTGCCGCGCCCTCGGCCTGATGTCCAAGTCAACTTGTGTTCTCAAACTTTTGTCCTCACACTCCTGGCCGAGAAGACCGCAAGTTTGGCAATTCCGGACCCACAATGCAGCACTCTGCCTGCACTCTAGAAAAAATATCTTGCCTAATGAGCTGCCCAGGCACCTCAAATTTGGATAAACCTACACGGCACTCGACTGTACCCAAATTATATAGTCTAACCTGAGCTCTAATGCACTCTCTGACACAACCTGAGCCTGAACCTCCAGATCAACATCCAGGCAGCTGACCACACACTGAGCACATCAGAGCCGCCATGGCCTTAGGTCATCATCCCTACCCAACTGCGGTTTTCAGGCTTCAGAACCTAGTCCTTATCTCCATTCACTGCCCAGGGTTGAAAATGATGCAGAAATCACACCTTCCCCATGGAAAGAGACCTTGTGATTGGCATGTTGTCCAAAGTCCCGTGTAGTTGAAATTAGTGTGGCCCATGAGGCCCCGCCCATGCTCGCGGGCCACATAGGTCACAAACACACATTGTGACCCTCAGCCTGAACCGTGTCCTCAAGTAAGGGCACTCAGTGGCTGGATGAAGAGACAGCATATTGGGCGTGCCATGCCCCTAGGCCCCAATTTTTAACCATAGTTTGGTTTGTCCCTTCACTCTTCCCCAGGTCTCTGCTTTGGAATTCCTCTTTTGTTCGGACACTTGAGGTAATAAACCTGAAAGGAGACCTCCCATCCCACAGATTGACGAAAAACAATTGCGACCGGGCCAAAACCACAGAGAGGAAGATTCGTCCATGGCCCATGAGGCCTCCCCACATTCCACGGCCATCGTTGATACAAAATACAGATACAAAAGCCTGAGCAAGTGCCTCAGACTCGATCTTTCTTCATATCCTGAAGAGTTCTTCTCATGGTTTGTAGATTGGGCCTGCCATTCCTACGTCCCCAAACCTAAGCTGAGTTTGTGTTTTCAGACTTCTGTCCTCAAAGTCCTGGGCCAAACACCCTCCAGGCTGGGGCCCCTGGAGCCACACATTAGGACTGTGCCTACCCAATCTATGGGAATTCTGCCCATTCCATTGTCCAAAATCGTACAAATTAGGAGAACTCTCCAAAGTCCCAGGGGCCATCCCAATAGTGTAGGACTCCGGGGACAAACAAGGGTGGTCTGACAACAGGTGAACATCTACCTCCACTCATTCCATAGATGGATATCCCCAGAGAAGAAGATTGAACCAGACAGGACCCTAGGCCATAATTGGATCCATTGCTTTGGTTTGCAGGCATGTCTCCTCAAAAGCCTGGTATCCAATACGATCATAAGGGGTTTCCGGAGGCACCCATCAAAACAAATCTAGTCTCCACAAGGAAACTTGTGCAGGGGAGCTATATCAAAAGCTTAGGAGAATACTTAGGGTCCCGGAACCACCGCCCCATTCCAAGGCCCTAATGGACACAAACACACATTAGGCCCCATCCTCAGGAAAGTCCATTTCAACTCAGCCACCCCGGTTGCTCCCGCAGAGCCATCCGATTTCAACTGTCTTGTTGCTAGGAGACAATTGGAATGCGAGGCAGGCTTCCCTGGCATCCATCCTCCAACTGTGCTCTGCAGTCATTCCATATGGGATGTCCTGGAGCTGCCCGACAGGTCTCAATTGTCCCGCAGAAGGAATCCTTGAAGGGGGCATCCCACAACTCCCAACGTGGGAAAACCTCCAGGCCCTTGAGATTCCGCTCCGTTCATGAAGGATAGTCATGCACAGAAACTCCAACCTGAGCCAACGTCTGATACTCGCCGTGATTTCAGATGCTTGAGATATTGGTTCAGATCTGCAGGGGGTACCTGCAGTGCCCTCGGCCAGAAGCCCAAGTCGAGCTTGTGCTCTCAGACTTCTGTCCTCACACTCCTGGCCCAGAAGCCCTCAAGTTTGGCAATTCCGGACCCACAATGCAGCACTCTGCCTGCCCTCTAGAAAAAATATCTTCCCTAATGAGCTGCCTGGACACCTCAAATGAGGATAAACCTACAAGGCACTCGAATGTACCCAAATTATATAGTCTCACCTGGGCACTAATGCACTGTCTGACACAACCTGAGCCAGAACCTCCTGACCAACACCCAGGCAGCTGACCACACAGTGAGCCTATCAGACCCGCCATGCCCTTAGGTGGTCATCTCTTCCCAACAGCGGTTTTTTGGGCTTCAGAACCTAGGCCTTATCTCCAACCACGGCCCATGGTTGAAAATGATGCAGAAATCAGAACACCCTTCCCATGGTTAGAGACCTTGTGATTGGCAAGTTGTCCAAAGTCCAGTGTAGTTGAAACCAGTGTGGCCCATGAGGCCCCGCCCATGCTCGCAAAACCACATTGGTCACAAACACACATTGTGACCCTCAGCCTGAGCCCAGTCCTCAAGTACGGCCTCTCAGTGGCTGGATGAAGAGACAGCATATTGGGCGTGCCATGCCCCTAGGCCCCAATTTTTAAACATAGTTTGGGTTGTCCCTTCACTCTTCCCCAGCGCTCTGTTTTGGAATTCCTCTTATGTTCGGACACCTGAGGTAATAAACCTGAAAGGAGACCTCCCATTCCACAGATTGACGAAAAACAATTGGGACTGGGCCAAATCCACAGAGAGGAAGATTCGTCCATGGGCCATGAGGCCTCCCCAAATTCCACGGCCATCATTGATAAAAAATCCAAAGACAAAAGCCTGAGCAAGTACCTCAGACTCGCTCTTTCTTCATATCCTGAAGAGTTCTTCTCATGGTTTGTAGATTACGCCTGCCATACCTACGTCCCCAAACCTAAGCTGAGTTTCTGTTTTCAATCTTCTGTCCTCAAAGTCCTGGGCCACACACCCTCCAGGCTGGGGCGCCAGGAGCCACACATTAGTACTGTGCCTACCCAATCCATGGGAATTCTGCCCATTCCATTGTCCCAAATCGTACAAATTAGGAGAACCCTCCAAAGTCCCCGAAGCCCTCCCAATAATGTATGTCTCCGGGGACCAACAGCCTGGTCTGACACCAGGTGATCATCTACCTCCACTCATTCCATGGATGGAGAACCCCAGAGAAGAAGATTGAACCAGACAGGACCCTAGGCCATAATCGGGTCCATTGCTTTGGTTTACAGGCATGTGTCCTCAAAAGCCTGGATTCCAATACCAGCATAAGGGGTTTCCTGAGGCACCCATCAGAAAAAATCTCGTCTCCACAAGGAAACTTTTGCATGGGAGCTATGTCAAAAGCTTAGGAGAATACTTCAGGGTCCCGGTGCCACCGCCCTAATCCAAGGCCCTCATGGACACAACACACATTAGGCCCCATCCTCAGGAAAATCCATTTCAACTCAGCCACCTCGGTTGCTCCCACAGAGCCACCGATCTCAACTCTATTGTTGCTAGGAGACAATTGTAATGCGAGGCGGGCTTCCCTGGCATCCATCCTCCAACGGTGCTCTGGAGTCATTCCATATGGGATGTCCTGGAGCTGCCCAACAGGTCTCAATTGTCCCACAGAAGGAATCCTTGAAGAGGGCATCCATAAACTCCCAACGTGGGAAAACCTCCATGGCCTTGAGATTCCTCTCCGTTCATGAAGGGGCAGGCATGCACAGAAACTCCAACCTGAGCCAACGTCTGATCCTCGCCTTGGCTTCAGATGCTTGAGATATTGGTTCCGATCTGCAGGGGGTACATGCCGTGCCCTCGGCCTGAAGCCCAAGTCTAGCTTGTGTTCTCAGACTTCTGTCCTCACACTCCTGGCCCAGAAGCTCTCAAGTTTGGCAATTCCGGACCCACAATGCAGCACTCTGCCTGCCCTCTAGAAAAAACATCTTGCCTAATGAGCTGCCCAGGAACCTAAAAGGGGGATAAACCTACACGGCACTCGACTGTACCCAAATTATATGGTCTAACCTGGTCACTAATGCACTGTCTGACACACCCTGAGCTAGAACCTCCTGACCAAAACCCAGGCAGATGAATGCACACTGAGCGTATGAGACCCACCATGGCCTTAGGTCGTCATCTCTTCCCAACTGCGATTTTTCAGGCTTCAGAACCTAGACCTTATCTCCAACCACCGCCCAGGGTTGAAAATGATGCAGAAATCAGAACACCTTCCCCATGGCAAGAGACCTTGTGATTGGCATGTTGTCCAAATCCAGTGTAGTTGAAACCAGTGTGGCCCATAAGGCCCCGCCCATGCTCGCAGGCCATATTGGTCACAAACTCACATTGTGACCCTCAGCATGAGCCCAGTCCTCAAGTCAGGCCTCTCAGTGGCTGGATGAAGAGACAGCATATTGGGCCTGCCATGCCCCTAGTCCCCAATTTTTAACCATAGTTTGGGTTTTCCCTTCACTCTTTCCCAAGGCTCTGCTTTGGAATTCCTCTTTTGTTCGGACACCTGAGTTAATAAACAGGAAAGGAGACCTCCCATCCCACAGATTGACGAAAAACAATTGGGACCGGGCCAAATCCACAGAGAGGAAGATTCGTCCATGGCCCATGAGGCCTCCCCACATTCCACGGCCATCGTTGATATAAAATGCAGAGGCAAAACCTGATCAAGTGCCTCAGACTCGCTCTTTCTTCATATCCTGAAGAGTTCTTCTCATGGTTTGTAGATTGGGCCTGCATACCTACGTCCCCAAACCTGAGCTGAGTTTGTGTTTTTGGAATACTGTCCTCAAAGTCCTTTGCCACACACCCTCCAGGCTGGGTCCCCTGGAGCCACCCATTAGGACTGTGCCTACTCAATCCATGGGAATTCTTCCCATCCATTGTCCAAAATCGTACAAATTAGGAGAACTCTCCAAAGTCCCCGAGGCCATCCCAATAGTGTAGGTTTCCGGGGACAAACAAGGGCGGTCTGACACCAGGTGAGCATCTACCTCCACTCATACCATACATGGATGTCCCCAGAGAAGAAGATTGAACCAGACAGTACGCTAGGCCATAATCAGATCCATTGCTTTGGTTTACAGGCATGTCTCCTCAAAAGCCTGGATTCCAATACAAGCATAAGTGGTTTGCTGAGGCACCCATCAGAACAATCTCGTCTCCACAAGGAAACTTGTGCATGGGATCTATGTCAAAAGCTTAGGAGAATACTACAGGGTCCCGGTGCCACCGCCCCATTCCAAGGCCCTCATGGACACAAACACACATTAGGCCCCATTCTCAGGAAAGTCTATTTCAACTAAGCCACCCAGGTTGCTCCCGCAGAGTCATCCGATCTCAAATGTATTGTTGCTAGGAGACAATTGGAATGCGAGGCGGGCTTCCCTGGCATCCATCTTCCAACGGTGCTCTGGAGTTATTCCATATGGGATGTCCTGGAGCTGCCCAACATGTCTCAATTGTCCCCAGAAGGAATCCTTGAAGGGGGCATCCCATAACTCCCAACATGGGAAAAACTCCATGGCCTTGAGATTCCGCTCCGTTCATGAAGGGGCAGTCATGCACAGAAACTCCAACCTGAGCCAACGTCTGATCCTCGCCGTGACTTCAGATGTATGAGATATTGGTTCAGATCTGTAGGCGGTACCTGCCGCGCCCTCGGCCTGATGTCCAAGTCAACTTGTGTTCTCAAACTTTTGTCCTCACACTCCTGGCCGAGAAGCCCGCAAGTTTGGCAATACCGGACCCACAATGCAGCACTCTGCCTGCACTCTAGAAAAAATATCTTGCCTAATGAGCTGCCCAGGCACCTCAAATGTGGATAAACCTACACGGCACTCGACTGTACCCAAATTATATAGTGTAACCTGAGCTCTAATGCACTCTATGACACAACCTGAGCCTGAACCTCCAGATCAACATCCAGGCAGCTGACCACACACTGAGCACATCAGAGCCGCCATGGCCTTAGGTCATCATCTCTACCCAACTGCGGTTTTCAGGCTTCAGAACCTAGTCCTTATCTCCAATCACGGCCCAGGGTTGAAAATGATGCAGAAATCACACCTTCCCCATGGAAAGAGACCTTGTGATTGGCATGTTGTCCAAAGTCCCGTGTAGTTGAAATTAGTGTGGCCCATGAGGCCCCGCCCATGCTCGCGGGCCACATTGGTCACAAACACACATTGTGACCCTCAGCCTGAGCCGAGACCTCAAGTAAGGCCTCTCAGTGGCTGGATGAAGAGACAGCATATTGGGCGTGCCATGCCCCTAGGCCCCAATATTTAACCATAGTTTGGGTTGTCCCTTCACTCTTCCCCAGGTCTCTGCTTTGGAATTCCTCTTTTGTTCGGACACTTGAGGTAATAAACCTGAAAGGAGACCTCCCATCCCACAGATTGACGAAAAACAATTGGGACAGGGCCAAAACCACAGAGAGGAAGATTCGTCCATGGCCCATGAGGCCTCCCCACATTCCACGGCCATCGTTGATATAAAATGCAGAGGCAAAACCTGATCAAGTGCCTCAGACTCGCTCTTTCTTCATATCCTGAAGAGTTCTTCTCATGGTTTGTAGATTGGGCCTGCATACCTACGTCCCCAAACCTGAGCTGAGTTTGTGTTTTTGGAATACTGTCCTCAAAGTCCTTTGCCACACACCCTCCAGGCTGGGTCCCCTGGAGCCACCCATTAGGACTGTGCCTACTCAATCCATGGGAATTCTTCCCATTCATTGTCCAAAATCGTACAAATTAGGAGAACTCTCCAAAGTCCCCGAGGCCATCCCAATAGTGTAGGTTTCCGGGGACAAACAAGGGCGGTCTGACACCAGGTGAGCATCTACCTCCACTCATACCATACATGGATGTCCCCAGAGAAGAAGATTGAACCAGACAGTACGCTAGGCCATAATCAGATCCATTGCTTTGGTTTACAGGCATGTCTCCTCAAAAGCCTGGATTCCAATACAAGCATAAGTGGTTTGCTGAGGCACCCATCAGAACAATCTCGTCTCCACAAGGAAACTTGTGCATGGGATCTATGTCAAAAGCTTAGGAGAATACTACAGGGTCCCAGTGCCACCGCCCCATTCCAAGGCCCTCATGGACACAAACACACATTAGGCCCCATTCTCAGGAAAGTCTATTTCAACTAAGCCACCCAGGTTGCTCCCGCAGAGTCATCCGATCTCAAATGTATTGTTGCTAGGAGACAATTGGAATGCGAGGCGGGCTTCCCTGGCATCCATCTTCCAACGGTGCTCTGGAGTTATTCCATATGGGATGTCCTGGAGCTGCCCAACATGTCTCAATTGTCCCCAGAAGGAATCCTTGAAGGGGGCATCCCATAACTCCCAACATGGGAAAAACTCCATGGCCTTGAGATTCCGCTCCGTTCATGAAGGGGCAGTCATGCACAGAAACTCCAACCTGAGCCAACGTCTGATCCTCGCCGTGACTTCAGATGTATGAGATATTGGTTCAGATCTGTAGGCGGTACCTGCCGCGCCCTCGGCCTGATGTCCAAGTCAACTTGTGTTCTCAAACTTTTGTCCTCACACTCCTGGCCGAGAAGCCCGCAAGTTTGGCAATACCGGACCCACAATGCAGCACTCTGCCTGCACTCTAGAAAAAATATCTTGCCTAATGAGCTGCCCAGGCACCTCAAATGTGGATAAACCTACACGGCACTCGACTGTACCCAAATTATATAGTGTAACCTGAGCTCTAATGCACTCTATGACACAACCTGAGCCTGAACCTCCAGATCAACATCCAGGCAGCTGACCACACACTGAGCACATCAGAGCCGCCATGGCCTTAGGTCATCATCTCTACCCAACTGCGGTTTTCAGGCTTCAGAACCTAGTCCTTATCTCCAATCACGGCCCAGGGTTGAAAATGATGCAGAAATCACACCTTCCCCATGGAAAGAGACCTTGTGATTGGCATGTTGTCCAAAGTCCCGTGTAGTTGAAATTAGTGTGGCCCATGAGGCCCCGCCCATGCTCGCGGGCCACATTGGTCACAAACACACATTGTGACCCTCAGCCTGAGCCGAGACCTCAAGTAAGGCCTCTCAGTGGCTGGATGAAGAGACAGCATATTGGGCGTGCCATGCCCCTAGGCCCCAATATTTAACCATAGTTTGGGTTGTCCCTTCACTCTTCCCCAGGTCTCTGCTTTGGAATTCCTCTTTTGTTCGGACACTTGAGGTAATAAACCTGAAAGGAGACCTCCCATCCCACAGATTGACGAAAAACAATTGGGACAGGGCCAAAACCACAGAGAGGAAGATTCGTCCATGGCCCATGAGGCCTCCCCACATTCCACGGCCATCGTTGATACAAAATACAGATACAAAAGCCTGAGCAAGTGCCTCAGACTCGATCTTTCTTCATATCCTGAAGAGTTCTTCTCATGGTTTGTAGATTGGGCCTGCCATTCCTACGTCCCCAAACCTAAGCTGAGTTTGTGTTTTCAGACTTCTGTCCTCAAAGTCCTGGGCCAAACACCCTCCAGGCTGGGGCCCCTGGAGCCACACATTAGGACTGTGCCTACCCAATCTATGGGAATTCTGCCCATTCCATTGTCCAAAATCGTACAAATTAGGAGAACTCTCCAAAGTCCCAGGGGCCATCCCAATAGTGTAGGACTCCGGGGACAGACAAGGGTGGTCTGACAACAGGTGAACATCTACCTCCACTCATTCCATAGATGGATATCCCCAGAGAAGAAGATTGAACCAGACAGGACCCTAGGCCATAATTGGATCCATTGCTTTGGTTTGCAGGCATGTCTCCTCAAAAGCCTGGTATCCAATACGAGCATAAGGGGTTTCCGGAGGCACCCATCAAACAAATCTAGTCTCCACAAGGAAACTTGTGCATGGGAGCTATATCAAAAGCTTAGGAGAATACTTAGGGTCCCGGAACCACCGCCCCATTCCAAGGCCCTAATGGACACAAACACACATTAGGCCCCATCCTCAGGAAAGTCCATTTCAACTCAGCCACCCCGGTTGCTCCCGCAGAGCCATCCGATTTCAACTGTCTTGTTGCTAGGAGACAATTGGAATGCGAGGCAGGCTTCCCTGGCATCCATCCTCCAACTGTGCTCTGCAGTCATTCCATATGGGATGTCCTGGAGCTGCCCGACAGGTCTCAATTGTCCCGCAGAAGGAATCCTTGAAGGGGGCATCCCACAACTCCCAACGTGGGAAAACCTCCAGGCCCTTGAGATTCCGCTCAGTTCATGAAGGATAGTCATGCACAGAAACTCCAACCTGAGCCAACGTCTGATACTCGCCGTGATTTCAGATGCTTGAGATATTGCTTCAGATCTGCAGGGGGTACCTGCAGTGCCCTCGGCCAGAAGCCCAAGTCGAGCTTGTGTTCTCAGACTTCTGTCCTCACACTCCTGGCCCAGAAGCCCTCAAGTTTGGCAATTCCGGACCCACAATGCAGCACTCTGCCTGCCCTCTAGAAAAAATATCTTCCCTAATGAGCTGCCTGGACACCTCAAATGAGGATAAACCTACAAGGCACTCGAATGTACCCAAATTATATAGTCTAACCTGGGCACTAATGCACTGTCTGACACAACCTGAGCCAGAACCTCCTGACCAACACCCAGGCAGCTGACCACACACAGTGAGCCTATCAGACCCGCCATGCCCTTAGGTGGTCATCTCTTCCCAACAGCGGTTTTTCGGGCTTCAGAACCTAGGCCTTATCTCCAACCGCGGCCCATGGTTGAAAATGATGCAGAAATCAGAACACCCTTCCCATGGTTAGAGACCTTGTGATTGGCAAGTTGTCCAAAGTCCAGTGTAGTTGAAACCAGTGTGGCCCATGAGGCCCCGCCCATGCTCGCAAAACCACATTGGTCACAAACACACATTGTGACCCTCAGCCTGAGCCCAGTCCTCAAGTACGGCCTCTCAGTGGCTGGATGAAGAGACAGCATATTGGGCGTGCCATGCCCCTAGGCCCCAATTTTTAAACATAGTTTGGGTTGTCCCTTCACTCTTCCCCAGCGCTCTGTTTTGGAATTCCTCTTATGTTCGGACACCTGAGGTAATAAACCTGAAAGGAGACATCCCATTCCACAGATTGACGAAAAACAATTGGGACTGGGCCAAATCCACAGAGAGGAAGATTCGTCCATGGGCCATGAGGCCTCCCCAAATTCCACGGCCATCATTGATACAAAATCCAAAGACAAAAGCCTGAGCAAGTACCTCAGACTCGCTCTTTCTTCATATCCTGAAGAGTTCTTCTCATGGTTTGTAGATTACGCCTGCCATACCTACGTCCCCAAACCTAAGCTGAGTTTCTGTTTTCAATCTTCTGTCCTCAAAGTCCTGGGCCACACACCCTCCAGGCTGGGGCGCCAGGAGCCACACATTAGTACTGTGCCTACCCAATCCATGGGAATTCTGCCCATTCCATTGTCCCAAATCGTACAAATTAGGAGAACCCTCCAAAGTCCCCGAAGCCCTCCCAATAATGTATGTCTCCGGGGACAAACAGGCTGGTCTGACACCAGGTGATCATCTACCTCCACTCATTCCATGGATGGAGAACCCCAGAGAAGAATATTGAACCAGACAGGACCCTAGGCCATAATCGGGTCCATTGCTTTGGTTTACAGGCATGTGTCCTCCAAAGCCTGGATTCCAATACCAGCATAAGGGGTTTCCTGAGGCACCCATCAGAAAAAATCTCGTCTCCACAAGGAAACTTTTGCATGGGAGCTATGTCAAAAGCTTAGGAGAATACTTCAGGGTCCCGGTGCCACCGCCCTAATCCAAGGCCCTCATGGACACAACACACATTAGGCCCCATCCTCAGGAAAATCCATTTCAACTCAGCCACCTCGGTTGCTCCCACAGAGCCACCGATCTCAACTCTATTGTTGCTAGGAGACAATTGTAATGCGAGGCGGGCTTCCCTGGCATCCATCCTCCAACGGTGCTCTGGAGTCATTCCATATGGGATGTCCTGGAGCTGCCCAACAGGTCTCTATTGTCCCACAGAAGGAATCCTTGAAGAGGGCATCCATAAACTCCCAACGTGGGAAAACCTCCATGGCCTTGAGATTCCTCTCCGTTCATGAAGGGGCAGGCATGCACAGAAACTCCAACCTGAGCCAACGTCTGATCCTCGCCTTGGCTTCAGATGCTTGAGATATTGGTTCCGATCTGCAGGGGGTACATGCCGTGCCCTCGGCCTGAAGCCCAAGTCTAGCTTGTGTTCTCAGACTTCTGTCCTCACACTCCTGGCCCAGAAGCTCTCAAGTTTGGCAATTCCGGACCCACAATGCAGCACTCTGCCTGCCCTCTAGAAAAAACATCTTGCCTAATGAGCTGCCCAGGAACCTAAAAGGGGGATAAACCTACACGGCACTCGACTGTACCCAAATTATATGGTCTAACCTGGTCACTAATGCACTGTCTGACACACCCTGAGCTAGAATCTCCTGACCAAAACCCAGGCAGATGAATGCACACTGAGCGTATGAGACCCACCATGGCCTTAGGTCGTCATCTCTTCCCAACTGCGATTTTTCAGGCTTCAGAACCTAGACCTTATCTCCAACCACCGCCCAGGGTTGAAAATGATGCAGAAATCAGAACACCTTCCCCATGGCAAGAGACCTTGTGATTGGCATGTTGTCCAAATCCAGTGTAGTTGAAACCAGTGTGGCCCATAAGGCCCCGCCCATGCTCGCAGGCCATATTGGTCACAAACTCACATTGTGACCCTCAGCATGAGCCCAGTCCTCAAGTCAGGCCTCTCAGTGGCTGGATGAAGAGACAGCATATTGGGCCTGCCATGCCCCTAGTCCCCAATTTTTAACCATAGTTTGGGTTGTCCCTTCACTCTTTCCCAAGGCTCTGCTTTGGAATTCCTCTTTTGTTCGGACACCTGAGTTAATAAACAGGAAAGGAGACCTCCCATCCCACAGATTGACGAAAAACAATTGGGACCGGGCCAAATCCACAGAGAGGAAGATTCGTCCCTGGCCCATGAGGCCTCCCCACATTCCACGGCCATCGTTGATATAAAATGCAGAGGCAAAACCTGATCAAGTGCCTCAGACTCGCTCTTTCTTCATTTCCTGAAGAGTTCTTCTCATGGTTTGTAGATTGGGCCTGCATACCTACGTCCCCAAACCTGAGCTGAGTTTGTGTTTTTGGAATACTGTCCTCAAAGTCCTTTGCCACACACCCTCCAGGCTGGGTCCCCTGGAGCCACCCATTAGGACTGTGCCCTCTCAATCCATGGGAATTCTTCCCATCCATTGTCCAAAATCGTACAAATTAGGAGAACTCTCCAAAGTCCCCGAGGCCATCCCAATAGTGTAGGTTTCCGGGGACAAACAAGGGCGGTCTGACTCCAGGTGAGCATCTACCTCCACTCATACCATACATGGATGTCCCCAGAGAAGAAGATTGAACCAGACAGTACGCTAGGCCATAATCAGATCCATTGCTTTGGTTTACAGGCATGTCTCCTCAAAAGCCTGGATTCCAATACAAGCATAAGTGGTTTGCTGAGGCACCCATCAGAACAAATCTCGTCTCCACAAGGAAACTTGTGCATGGGATCTATGTCAAAAGCTTAGGAGAATACTACAGGGTCCCGGTGCCACCGCCCTAATCCAAGGCCCTCATGGACACAACACACATTAGGCCCCATCCTCAGGAAAATCCATTTCAACTCAGCCACCTCGGTTGCTCCCACAGAGCCACCGATCTCAACTCTATTGTTGCTAGGAGACAATTGTAATGCGAGGCGGGCTTCCCTGGCATCCATCCTCCAACGAAAAACAATTGGGACCGGGCCAAATCCACAGAGAGGAAGATTCGTCCCTGGCCCATGAGGCCTCCCCACATTCCACGGCCATCGTTGATATAAAATGCAGAGGCAAAACCTGATCAAGTGCCTCAGACTCGCTCTTTCTTCATATCCTGAAGAGTTCTTCTCATGGTTTGTAGATTGGGCCTGCATACCTACGTCCCCAAACCTGAGCTGAGTTTGTGTTTTTGGAATACTGTCCTCAAAGTCCTTTGCCACACACCCTCCAGGCTGGGTCCCCTGGAGCCACCCATTAGGACTGTGCCCTCTCAATCCATGGGAATTCTTCCCATCCATTGTCCAAAATCGTACAAATTAGGAGAACTCTCCAAAGTCCCCGAGGCCATCCCAATAGTGTAGGTTTCCGGGGACAAACAAGGGCGGTCTGACTCCAGGTGAGCATCTACCTCCACTCATACCATACATGGATGTCCCCAGAGAAGAAGATTGAACCAGACAGTACGCTAGGCCATAATCAGATCCATTGCTTTGGTTTACAGGCATGTCTCCTCAAAAGCCTGGATTCCAATACAAGCATAAGTGGTTTGCTGAGGCACCCATCAGAACAAATCTCGTCTCCACAAGGAAACTTGTGCATGGGATCTATGTCAAAAGCTTAGGAGAATACTACAGGGTCCCGGTGCCACCGCCCCATTCCAAGGCCCTCATGGACACAAACACACATTAGGCCCCATTCTCAGGAAAGTCTATTTCAACTAAGCCACCCAGGTTGCTCCCGCAGAGTCATCCGATCTCAAATGTATTGTTGCTAGGAGACAATTGGAATGCGAGGCGGGCTTCCCTGGCATCCATCTTCCAACGGTGCTCTGGAGTTAATCCATATGGGATGTCCTGGAGCTGCCCAACATGTCTCAATTGTCCCCAGAAGGAATCCTTGAAGGGGGCATCCCATAACTCCCAACATGGGAAAAACTCCATGGCCTTGAGATTCCGCTCCGTTCATGAAGGGGCAGTCATGCACAGAAACTCCAACCTGAGCCAACGTCTGATCCTCGCCGTGACTTCAGATGTATGAGATATTGGTTCAGATCTGTAGGCGGTACCTGCCGCGCCCTCGGCCTGATGTCCAAGTCAACTTGTGTTCTCAAACTTTTGTCCTCACACTCCTGGCCGAGAAGCCCGCAAGTTTGGCAATACCGGACCCACAATGCAGCACTCTGCCTGCACTCTAGAAAAAATATCTTGCCTAATGAGCTGCCCAGGCACCTCAAATGTGGATAAACCTACACGGCACTCGACTGTACCCAAATTATATAGTGTAACCTGAGCTCTAATGCACTCTATGACACAACCTGAGCCTGAACCTCCAGATCAACATCCAGGCAGCTGACCACACACTGAGCACATCAGAGCCGCCATGGCCTTAGGTCATCATCTCTACCCAACTGCGGTTTTCAGGCTTCAGAACCTAGTCCTTATCTCCAATCACGGCCCAGGGTTGAAAATGATGCAGAAATCACACCTTCCCCATGGAAAGAGACCTTGTGATTGGCATGTTGTCCAAAGTCCCGTGTAGTTGAAATTAGTGTGGCCCATGAGGCCCCGCCCATGCTCGCGGGCCACATTGGTCACAAACACACATTGTGACCCTCAGCCTGAGCCGAGACCTCAAGTAAGGCCTCTCAGTGGCTGGATGAAGAGACAGCATATTGGGCGTGCCATGCCCCTAGGCCCCAATATTTAACCATAGTTTGGGTTGTCCCTTCACTCTTCCCCAGGTCTCTGCTTTGGAATTCCTCTTTTGTTCGGACACTTGAGGTAATAAACCTGAAAGGAGACCTCCCATCCCACAGATTGACGAAAAACAATTGGGACAGGGCCAAAACCACAGAGAGGAAGATTCGTCCATGGCCCATGAGGCCTCCCCACATTCCACGGCCATCGTTGATACAAAATACAGATACAAAAGCCTGAGCAAGTGCCTCAGACTCGATCTTTCTTCATATCCTGAAGAGTTCTTCTCATGGTTTGTAGATTGGGCCTGCCATTCCTACGTCCCCAAACCTAAGCTGAGTTTGTGTTTTCAGACTTCTGTCCTCAAAGTCCTGGGCCAAACACCCTCCAGGCTGGGGCCCCTGGAGCCACACATTAGGACTGTGCCTACCCAATCTATGGGAATTCTGCCCATTCCATTGTCCAAAATCGTACAAATTAGGAGAACTCTCCAAAGTCCCAGGGGCCATCCCAATAGTGTAGGACTCCGGGGACAAACAAGGATGGTCTGACAACAGGTGAACATCTACCTCCACTCATTCCATAGATGGATATCCCCAGAGAAGAAGATTGAACCAGACAGGACCCTAGGCCATAATTGGATCCATTGCTTTGGTTTGCAGGCATGTCTCCTCAAAAGCCTGGTATCCAATACGAGCATAAGGGGTTTCCGGAGGCACCCATCAAACAAATCTAGTCTCCACAAGGAAACTTGTGCATGGGAGCTATATCAAAAGCTTAGGAGAATACTTAGGGTCCCGGAACCACCGCCCCATTCCAAGGCCCTAATGGACACAAACACACATTAGGCCCCATCCTCAGGAAAGTCCATTTCAAATCAGCCACCCCGGTTGCTCCCGCAGAGACATCCGATTTCAACTGTCTTGTTGCTAGGAGACAATTGGTATGCGAGGCAGGCTTCCCTGGCATCCATCCTCCAACTGTGCTCTGCAGTCATTCCATATGGGATGTCCTGGAGCTGCCCGACAGGTCTCAATTGTCCCGCAGAAGGAATCCTTGAAGGGGGCATCCCACAACTCCCAACGTGGGAAAACCTCCAGGCCCTTGAGATTCCGCTCCGTTCATGAAGGATAGTCATGCACAGAAACTCCAACCTGAGCCAACGTCTGATACTCGCCGTGATTTCAGATGCTTGAGATATTGGTTCAGATCTGCAGGGGGTACCTGCAGTGCCCTCGGCCAGAAGCCCAAGTCGAGCTTGTGTTCTCAGACTTCTGTCCTCACACTCCTGGCCCATAAGCCCTCAAGTTTGGCAATTCCGGACCCACAATGCAGCACTCTGCCTGCCCTCTAGAAAAAATATCTTCCCTAATGAGCTGCCTGGACACCTCAAATGAGGATAAACCTACAAGGCACTCGAATGTACCCAAATTATATAGTCTCACCTGGGCACTAATGCACTGTCTGACACAACCTGAGCCAGAACCTCCTGACCAACACCCAGGCAGCTGACCACACACAGTGAGCCTATCAGACCCGCCATGCCCTTAGGTGGTCATCTCTTCCCAACAGCGGTTTTTCGGGCTTCAGAACCTAGGCCTTATCTCCAACCGCGGCCCATGGTTGAAAATGATGCAGAAATCAGAACACCCTTCCCATGGTTAGAGACCTTGTGATTGGCAAGTTGTCCAAAGTCCAGTGTAGTTGAAACCAGTGTGGCCCATGAGGCCCCGCCCATGCTCGCAAAACCACATTGGTCACAAACACACATTGTGACCCTCAGCCTGAGCCCAGTCCTCAAGTACGGCCTCTCAGTGGCTGGATGAAGAGACAGCATATTGGGCGTGCCATGCCCCTAGGCCCCAATTTTTAAACATAGTTTGGGTTGTCCCTTCACTCTTCCCCAGCGCTCTGTTTTGGAATTCCTCTTATGTTCGGACACCTGAGGTAATAAACCTGAAAGGAGACATCCCATTCCACAGATTGACGAAAAACAATTGGGACTGGGCCAAATCCACAGAGAGGAAGATTCGTCCATGGGCCATGAGGCCTCCCCAAATTCCACGGCCATCATTGATACAAAATCCAAAGACAAAAGCCTGAGCAAGTACCTCAGACTCGCTCTTTCTTCATATCCTGAAGAGTTCTTCTCATGGTTTGTAGATTACGCCTGCCATACCTACGTCCCCAAACCTAAGCTGAGTTTCTGTTTTCAATCTTCTGTCCTCAAAGTCCTGGGCCACACACCCTCCAGGCTGGGGCGCCAGGAGCCACACATTAGGACTGTGCCTACCCAATCCATGGGAATTCTGCCCATTCCATTGTCCCAAATCGTACAAATTAGGAGAACCCTCCAAAGACCCCGAGGCCCTCCCAATAATGTATGTCTCCGGGGACAAACAGGCTGGTCTGACACCAGGTGATCATCTACCTCCACTCATTCCATGGATGGAGAACCCCAGAGAAGAAGATTGAACCAGACAGGACCCTAGACCATAATCGGATCCATTGCTTTGGTTTACAGGCATGTGTCCTCCAAAGCCTGGATTCCAATACCAGCATAAGGGGTTTCCTGAGGCACCCATCAGAAAAAATCTCGTCTCCACAAGGAAACTTTTGCATGGGAGCTATGTCAAAAGCTTAGGAGAATACTTCAGGGTCCCGGTGCCACCGCCCTAATCCAAGGCCCTCATGGACACAACACACATTAGGCCCCATCCTCAGGAAAATCCATTTCAACTCAGCCACCTCGGTTGCTCCCACAGAGCCACCGATCTCAACGCTATTGTTGCTAGGAGACAATTGTAATGCGAGGCGGGCTTCCCTGGCATCCATCCTCCAACGGTGCTCTGGAGTCATTCCATATGGGATGTCCTGGAGCTGCCCAACAGGTCTCAATTGTCCCACAGAAGGAATCCTTGAAGAGGGCATCCATAAACTCCCAACGTGGGAAAACCTCCATGGCCTTGAGATTCCTCTCCGTTCATGAAGGGGCAGGCATGCACAGAAACTCCAACCTGAGCCAACGTCTGATCCTCGCCTTGGCTTCAGATGCTTGAGATATTGGATCTGATCTGCAGGGGGTACATGCCGTGCCCTCGGCCTGAAGCCCAAGTCTAGCTTGTGTTCTCAGACTTCTGTCCTCACACTCCTGGCCCAGAAGCTCTCAAGTTTGGCAATTCCGGACCCACAATGCAGCACTCTGCCTGCCCTCTAGAAAAAACATCTTGCATAATGAGCTGCCCAGGAACCTAAAAGGGGGATAAACCTACACGGCACTCGACTGTACCCAAATTATATAGTCTAACCTGGTCACTAATGCACTGTCTGACACACCCTGAGCTAGAACCTCCTGACCAAAACCCAGGCAGATGAATGCACACTGAGCGTATGAGACCCATCATGGCCTTAGGTCGTCATCTCTTCCCAACTGCGATTTTTCAGGCTTCAGAACCTAGACCTTATCTCCAACCACTGCCCAGGGTTGAAAATGATGCAGAAATCAGAACA
This sequence comes from Mustela nivalis, assembly GCF_964662115.1. Taxonomy (NCBI): domain Eukaryota; kingdom Metazoa; phylum Chordata; class Mammalia; order Carnivora; family Mustelidae; genus Mustela; species Mustela nivalis. The sequence continues at coordinate 174,015 of NW_028135693.1, forward strand.
CCTTCCCCATGGCAAGAGACCTTGTGATTGGCATGTTGTCCAAATCCAGTGTAGTTGAAACCAGTGTGGCCCATAAGGCCCCGCCCATGCTCGCAGGCCATATTGGTCACAAACTCACATTGTGACCCTCAGCATGAGCCCAGTCCTCAAGTCAGGCCTCTCAGTGGCTGGATGAAGAGACAGCATATTGGGCCTGCCATGACCCTAGTCCCCAATTTTTAACCATAGTTTGGGTTGTCCCTTCACTCTTTCCCAAGGCTCTGCTTTGGAATTCCTCTTTTGTTCGGACACCTGAGTTAATAAACAGGAAAGGAGACCTCCCATCCCACAGATTGACGAAAAACAATTGGGACCGGGCCAAATCCACAGAGAGGAAGATTCGTCCATGGCCCATGAGGCCTCCCCACATTCCACGGCCATTGTTGATATAAAATGCAGAGGCAAAACCTGATCAAGTGCCTCAGACTCGCTCTTTCTTCATATCCTGAAGAGTTCTTCTCATGGTTTGTAGATTGGGCCTGCATACCTACGTCCCCAAACCTGAGCTGAGTTTGTGTTTTTGGAATACTGTCCTCAAAGTCCTTTGCCACACATCCTCCAACTGGGTCCCCTGGAGCCACCCATTAGGACTGTGCCTACCTAATCCATGGGAATTCTTCTCATCCATTGTCCAAAATCGTACAAATTAGGAGAACTCTCCAAAGTCCCCGAGGCCATCCCAATAGTGTAGGTTTCCGGGGACAAACAAGGGCGGTCTGACACCAGGTGAGCATCTACCTCCACTCATACCATACATGGATGTCCCCAGAGAAGAATATTGAACCAGACAGTACGCTAGGCCATAATCAGATCCATTGCTTTGGTTTACAGGCATGTCTCCTCAAAAGCCTGGATTCCAATACAAGCATAAGTGGTTTGCTGAGGCACCCATCAGAACAAATCTCGTCTCCACAAGGAAACTTGTGCATGGGATCTATGTCAAAAGCTTAGGAGAATACTACAGGGTCCCGGTGCCACCGCCCCATTACAAGGCCCTCATGGACACAAACACACATTAGGCCCCATTCTCAGGAAAGTCTATTTCAACTAAGCCACCCAGGTTGCTCCCGCAGAGTCATCCGATCTCAAATGTATTGTTGCTAGGAGACAATTGGAATGCGAGGCGGGCTTCCCTGGCATCCATCTTCCAACGGTGCTCTGGAGTTATTCCATATGGGATGTCCTGGAGCTGCCCAACATGTCTCAATTGTCCCCAGAAGGAATCCTTGAAGGGGGCATCCCATAACTCCCAACATGGGAAAAACTCCATGGCCTTGAGATTCCGCTCCGTTCATGAAGGGGCAGTCATGCACAGAAACTCCAACCTGCGCCAACGTCTGATCCTCGCCGTGACTTCAGATGTATGAGATATTGGTTCAGATCTGCAGGGGGTACCTGCCGCGCCCTCAGCCTGATGTCCAAGTCAACTTGTGTTCTCAAACTTTTGTCCTCACACTCCTGGCCGAGAAGACCGCAAGTTTGGCAATTCCGGACCCACAATGCAGCACTCTGCCTGCACTCTAGAAAAAATATCTTGCCTAATGAGCCCCCCAGGCACCTTTAATGTGGATAAACCTACACGGCACTCGACTGTACCCAAATTATATAGTCTAACCTGAGCTCTAATGCACTCTCTGACACAACCTGAGCCTGAACCTCCAGATCAACATCCAGGCAGCTGACCACACACTGAGCACATCAGAGCCGCCATGGCCTTAGGTCATCATCTCTACCCAACTGCGGTTTTCAGGCTTCAGAACCTAGTCCTTATCTCCAATCACTGCCCAGGGTTGAAAATGATGCAGAAATCACACCTTCCCCATGGAAAGAGACCTTGTGATTGGCATGTTGTCCAAAGTCCCGTGTAGTTGAAATTAGTGTGGCCCATGAGGCCCCGCCCATGCTCGCGGGCCACATAGGTCACAAACACACATTGTGACCCTCAGCCTGAACCATGTCCTCAAGTAAGGGCACTCAGTGGCTGGATGAAGAGACAGCATATTGGGCGTGCCATGCCCCTAGGCCCCAATTTTTAACCATAGTTTGGTTTGTCCCTTCACTCTTCCCCAGGTCTCTGCTTTGGAATTCCTCTTTTGTTCGGACACTTGAGGTAATAAACCTGAAAGGAGACCTCCCATCCCACAGATTGACGAAAAACAATTGCGACCGGGCCAAAACCACAGAGAGGAAGATTCGTCCATGGCCCATGAGGCCTCCCCACATTCCACGGCCATCGTTGATACAAAATACAGATACAAAAGCCTGAGCAAGTGCCTCAGACTCGCTCTTTCTTCATATCCTGAAGAGTTCTTCTCATGGTTTGTAGATTGGGCCTGCCATTCCTACGTCCCCAAACCTAAGCTGAGTTTGTGTTTTCAGACTTCTGTCCTCAAAGTCCTGGGCCAAACACCCTCCAGGCTGGGGCCCCTGGAGCCACACATTAGGACTGTGCCTACCCAATCTATGGGAATTCTGCCCATTCCATTGTCCAAAATCGTACAAATTAGGAGAACTCTCCAAAGTCCCAGGGGCCATCCCAATAGTGTAGGACTCCGGGGACAAACAAGGGTGGTCTGACAACAGGTGAACATCTACCTCCACTCATTCCATAGATGGATATCCCCAGAGAAGAAGATTGAACCAGACAGGACCCTAGGCCATAATTGGATCCATTGCTTTGGTTTGCAGGCATGTCTCCTCAAAAGCCTGGTATCCAATACGATCATAAGGGGTTTCCGGAGGCACCCATCAAAACAAATCTAGTCTCCACAAGGAAACTTGTGCATGGGAGCTATATCAAAAGCTTAGGAGAATACTTAGGGTCCCGGAACCACCGCCCCATTCCAAGGCCCTAATGGACACAAACACACATTAGGCCCCATCCTCAGGAAAGTCCATTTCAACTCAGCCACCCCGGTTGCTCCCGCAGAGCCATCCGATTTCAACTGTCTTGTTGCTAGGAGACAATTGGAATGCGAGGCAGGCTTCCCTGGCATCCATCCTCCAACTGTGCTCTGCAGTCATTCCATATGGGATGTCCTGGAGCTGCCCGACAGGTCTCAATTGTCCCGCAGAAGGAATCCTTGAAGGGGGCATCCCACAACTCCCAACGTGGGAAAACCTCCAGGCCCTTGAGATTCCGCTCCGTTCATGAAGGATAGTCATGCACAGAAACTCCAACCTGAGCCAACGTCTGATACTCGCCGTGATTTCAGATGCTTGAGATATTGGTTCAGATCTGCAGGGGGTACCTGCAGTGGCCTCGGCCAGAAGCTCAAGTCGAGCTTGTGTTCTCAGACTTCTGTCCTCACACTCCTGGCCCAGAAGCCCTCAAGTTTGGCAATTCCGGACCCACAATGCAGCACTCTGCCTGCCCTCTAGAAAAAATATCTTCCCTAATGAGCTGCCTGGACACCTCAAATGAGGATAAACCTACAAGGCGCTCGAATGTACCCAAATTATATAGTCTCACCTGGGCACTAATGCACTGTCTGACACAACCTGAGCCAGAACCTCCTGACCAACACCCAGGCAGCTGACCACACAGTGAGCCTATCAGACCCGCCATGCCCTTAGGTGGTCATCTCTTCCCAACAGCGGTTTTTCGGGCTTCAGAACCTAGGCCTTATCTCCAACCACGGCCCATGGTTGAAAATGATGCAGAAATCAGAACACCCTTCCCATGGTTAGAGACCTTGTGATTGGCAAGTTGTCCAAAGTCCAGTGTAGTTGAAACCAGTGTGGCCCATGAGGCCCCGCCCATGCTCGCAAAACCACATTGGTCACAAACACACATTGTGACCCTCAGCCTGAGCCCAGTCCTCAAGTACGGCCTCTCAGTGGCTGGATGAAGAGACAGCATATTGGGCGTGCCATGCCCCTAGGCCCCAATTTTTAAACATAGTTTGGGTTGTCCCTTCACTCTTCCCCAGCGCTCTGTTTTGGAATTCCTCTTATGTTCGGACACCTGAGGTAATAAACCTGAAAGGAGACCTCCCATTCCACAGATTGACGAAAAACAATTGGGACTGGGCCAAATCCACAGAGAGGAAGATTCGTCCATGGGCCATGAGGCCTCCCCAAATTCCACGGCCATCATTGATAAAAAATCCAAAGACAAAAGCCTGAGCAAGTACCTCAGACTCGCTCTTTCTTCATATCCTGAAGAGTTCTTCTCATGGTTTGTAGATTACGCCTGCCATACCTACGTCCCCAAAACTAAGCTGAGTTTCTGTTTTCAATCTTCTGTCCTCAAAGTCCTGGGCCACACACCCTCCAGGCTGGGGCGCCAGGAGCCACACATTAGTACTGTGCCTACCCAATCCATGGGAATTCTGCCCATTCCATTGTCCCAAATCGTACAAATTAGGAGAACCCTCCAAAGTCCCCGAAGCCCTCCCAATAATGTATGTCTCCGGGGACAAACAGGCTGGTCTGACACCAGGTGATCATCTACCTCCACTCATTCCATGGATGGAGAACCCCAGAGAAGAAGATTGAACCAGACAGGACCCTAGGCCATAATCGGGTCCATTGCTTTGGTTTACAGGCATGTGTCCTCAAAAGCCTGGATTCCAATACCAGCATAAGGGGTTTCCTGAGGCACCCATCAGAAAAAATCTCGTCTCCACAAGGAAACTTTTGCATGGGAGCTATGTCAAAAGCTTAGGAGAATACTTCAGGGTCCCGGTGCCACCGCCCTAATCCAAGGCCCTCATGGACACAACACACATTAGGCCCCATCCTCAGGAAAATCCATTTCAACTCAGCCACCTCGGTTGCTCCCACAGAGCCACCGATCTCAACGCTATTGTTGCTAGGAGACAATTGGAATGCGAGGCGGGCTTCCCTGGCATCCATCCTCCAACGCTGCTCTGGAGTCATTCCATATGGCATGTCCTGGAGCTCCCCAACAGGTCTCAATTGTCAGGCAGAAGGAATCCTTGAAGGGGGCATCCCACAACTCCCTACGTGGGAAAACCTCCAAGGCCTTGAGATTCCGCTCCGTTCATGAAGAGGCAGTCATGCACAGAAACTCCAACCTGAGCCAACGTCTGATCCTCGCTGTGACTTCAGATGCTTGAGATATTGGTTCAGATCTGCGGGTGTACCTTCTGTGTCCTCGGCCTGAAGCCCAATTCGAGCTTGTGTTCTCAGACTTCTGTCCTCACACTCCTGGCCCAGAAGCCCTCAAGTTTGGCAATTACGGACCCACAATGCAGCACTCTGCCTGCCCTCTAGAAAAAATATCTTGCCTATTGAGCTGCCCAGGCACCTCAAATGAGGATAAACCTACACGGAACTCGACTGTACCCAAATTATATAGTCTAACCTGGGCACTAATACACTGTCTGACACAACCTGAAGCTGAGCATCCTGACCAAAACCCAGGCAGCTGACCGCACAGTGAGCAAATCAGACCTGCCATGGTTTTAGTTCGTCATCTCTTCCTAACTACGGTTCAGGACTCAGAATCTATACATTATCTACAACCACTGCCCAGGGTTGAAAATAATGCAGAAATCAGAACTCCTTCCCCATGGCAAGAGACCTTTTGATTGGCATGTTGTTCAAAGTTCAGTGTAGTTGAAAAAAGTGTGGCCCATGAGGCCCCGCCCATGCTCGCGGGGAAAATTGATCACAAACAAACATTGTGACCCTCAGCCTTAGCTCAGTCCTCAAGTAAGGCCTCTCAGTGGCTGGATGAAGAGACAGCATATTGGGCCTGCCATGCCCCTAGGCCGCAATTTTTACCATAGTTTGGGTTGTACCTTCACTCTTTCACAGGGCTCTGCTTTGGAATTCCTCTTTTGTTCGACACCTGAGGTAATGAAACTGAAAGGAGTCTTCCCATTCCACAGATTGACGTAAAACAATTTGGACCGGGCCAAATCCACAGAGAGGAAAATTTGTCCATGGCCCATGAGGACTCCCCACATTCCACGGCCATCGATGATACAAAATCCAGAGACTAAAGGCTGAGCAAGTTCCTCAGAATCACTCTTTCTTCATATCCTGAAGAGTTCTTCTCATGGTTTGTAGATTGGGCTGCCATACCTACGTCCCCAAACCTAACCTGAGTTTGGGTTTTCAGACTTCTGTCCTCAAAGTCCTGGGCCACACACCGTCAAGGCTGGGGCCCCTGGAGCCACACATTAGGACTGTGCCTGCCCAATCCATGGGAATTCTCCCCATTCCATTGTCCAAAATCTTAAAAATTAAGAGAACTCTCCAAAGACCCCGAGGCCATCCCAATAGTGTAGGTCTCCGGGGACAAACAAGGGAGGTCTGACACCAGTTGAGCATCTACCTCCACACATTCCATCGATGGATATCACCAGAGAATAAGATTAAACCAGACAGGACCCTAGGCCATAATCGGATCCATTGATTTGGTTTACAGGCATGTCTCCTCAAAAGCCAGGATTCCAATACCAGCATAAGGGGTTCCCGAGGCACCCATCAGAACAAATCTCGTCTCCACAAGGAAACTTGTGCATGGGAGCTATGTCAAAAGCTTAGGAGAATACTTCAGGGTCCTGGTGCCACCACCCCATTCCAAGGCCCCCATGGACACAAACACACATTAGACCCCAAGCTCAGGAAAGTCCATTTCATCTAGGCCACCCCGGTTGCTCCCACAGAGCCATCCATCTCAAATGTATTGCTAGGAGACAATTGGAATGCGAGGCAGGCTTCCGGCCATCCATCCTCCAATGGTGCGATGGAGTCATTCCATATGGGATGTCCTGGAGCTGCCCAACAGGTCTCAATTGTCCTGCAGAAGGAATCCTTGAAGGGGGCATCCCACAACTCCCAACGTGGGAAAACCTCCATGGCCTTGAGATTCCGCTCCGTTAATGAAGGGTCAGTCATGCAGAGAAACTCCAACCTGAGCCAACGTCTGATCCTCGCCGTGACTTCAGATGCTTGAGATATTTGTTCAGATCTGCGGGTGTACCTGCCGTGTCCTCGGCCTGAAGCCAAAGTCGAGCTTGTGTTCTCAGACTCCTGTCCTAACACTCCTGGCCCAGAGGCCCTCACTTTTGGCAATTTCGGAACCACAATGCAGCACTCTGCCTGCCCTCTAGAAAAAATATCGTGCCTAATGAGCTGCCCAGGCACCGCAAATGAGGATAAACCTACACGGCACTCGACTGTACCAAATTTTATAGTCTAACCTGGGCACTAATGCACTGTCTGACACAACCTGAGCCAGAACCTCCTGACCAAAACCCAGGCAGCTGACCGCTCACTGAGCTTATCAGACCCGCCATGGCCTTAGGTCGTCATCTCTTCCCAACTGCTGCTTTTCAGGCTTCAGGACCTAGACGTTATCTCCAACCACTGCCCAGGGTTGAAAATGATGCAGAAATCAGAACACCTTCCCCATGGCAAGAGACCTTGTGATTGGCATGTTGTCCAAATTCCAGTGTAGTTGAAACCAGTGTGGCCCATGAGCCGCGCCCATGCTCGCGGGCCACATTGGTCACAAACACACATTGTGACCCTCAGCCTGTGCCCAGTTATCAAGTAAGGCCTCAGTTGCTGGATGAAGAGACAGCATATTGGGCCTGCCATGCCCGTAGGCCCCAATTTTTAACCATAGTTTGGTTTGTCCCTTCACTCTTCCCCAGGCCTCCTCTTTGGAATTCCTCTTTGGTTCGGACACCTGAGGTAATAAACCTGAAAGGAGACCTCCCTTCCCACAGATTGACGAAAAAAATTGGGACTGGGCCAAATCCACAGAGAGGAAGATTCGTCCATGGCCCATGAGGCCTACCAACATTCCACGGCCATCGTTGATACAAAATCCAGAGACAAACGCCTGAGCAATTCCTCAGAATCGCTCCTTCTTCATCAACTGAAGAGTTCTTCTCATGGTTTGTAGATTGGGCCTGCCAAACCTACGTCCCCAAACCTAAGCTGAGTTTGTGTTTTCAGAATTCTGTCCTCAAAGTCCTGGGCCACACACCCTCCAGGCTGGGGCCCCTGGAGCCACACATTAGGACTGTGCCTACCCATCCATGGGAATTCTGTCCATTCCATTGTCCAAAATCATACGAATTAGGAGAACTCTCCAAAGTCCCCGAGGCCATCCCAATACTGTAGGTCTCCGGGGACAAACAAGGGCGGTCTGACACCAGGTGAGCATCTACCTCCACTCATTCCATAGATGGATATCCCCAGAGAAGAAGATTGAACCAGACAGGCCGTAGGCCATAATCGGATCCATTGCTTTCGTTTACAGGCATGTCTCCTCAAAAGCCTGAATTCCAATACCATCATAAGGGGTTTCCTGAGGCACCCATCAGAACAAATCTCGTCTCCAAATTGAAACTTGTGCATGGGAGCTATGTCAAAAGCTTAGGAGAATACTTCAGGGTCCTGGTGCCACCTCCCCATTCCAAGGCCCTCATGGACACAAACACATATTAGGCCCCATCCTCAGGAAAGTCCATTTCAACACAGCCACCAAGGTTTCTCCCGCAGAGCCATCCGATCTCAACTCTCTTGTTGCTAGGAGACAATTGGAATGCGAGGCGGGCTTCCCTGGCATCCATCCTCCAAAGTTGCTCTGGCGTCATTCCATATGGGATGTCCTGAGCTGCCCAACAGGTCTCTATTATCCCGCAGAAGGAATCCTTGAAGGGGGCATCCCACAACCCCAACGTTGGAAAACCTGCATGGCCTTGAGATTCCGCTCTGTTCATGAAGGGGCAGTCTTGCACAGAAACTCCAATCTGATCCAACGTCTGATCCTTGCCGTGACTTCAGATGCATGAGATATTGGTTCAGATCTGCAGGGGGGTAACTGCCATGCCCTCGGCCTGAAGCCCAAGTGTAGCTTGTGTTCTCAAACTTCTGTCCTCACACTCCTGGCCCAGAAGCCCACAAGTTTGGCAATTCCGGACCCACAATGCAGCACTCTGCCTGCCCTCTAAAAAAATATCTGGCCTAATGAACAGCCCAGGCACCTCAAATGAGGATAAACCTACACGGCACTCGACTGTACCCAAAATATATAGTCTAACCTGAGCACTAATGCACTGTGTGACACAAATGAGCCCGAACCTCCTGACAGGCGGCTGACCGCACAGTGAGCACTTCAGACCCGCCATGGCCTTTGGTCGTCATCTCTTCCCAAGTGCGGTTTTCATGCTTCGGAACCTAGACCTTATTTCCAACCACTGCCCAGGTTTGAAAATGATGCAGAAATCAGAAATCCTTACCCATGGCAAGAGAGCTTGTGATTGGTATGTTGTCCAAAGTCCAGTGCAGTTGAAATCAGTGTGGCCCATGAGGCCCCGCCCATACTCCCGGGACACATTGGTCACAAACACACATTGTGACCCTCAGCCTGAGACCAGTCTTCAAGTAAGGTCTCTCAGTGGCTGATGAAGAGACAGCATATTGGGCCTTGCATGCCCCTAGGCCCAAATTTTTAACCATATTTGGGTTGTCCCTTCTCACTTCCCTAGGGCTCTGCTTGGAATTCCTCTTTCTTTGGGACACCTAAGGTAACAAACCTGAAAGGGGACCTCCATCCCACAGCTTGACGAAAAACAATTGGGACCGGGCCAAATCCACAGAGAGGAATATTCGTCCATGTCCCATGATGCCTCCCCATATACCACGGATATCGTTGATACAAAATCCAGAGACAAAAGCCTGAGCAAGTGCCTCAGACTCGCTCTTTCTTCATATCCTGAAGAGTTCTTCTCATGGTTTGTAGATTGGTCCTGCCATACCTACGTACCCAAACCTAAGCTGAGTTTGTGTTTTCAGACGTCTGTCCTCAAAGTCCTGGGCCACACACCCTCCAGGCTGGGGCCCCTGGAGCCACACATTAGGACTGTGCCTACCAATCCATGAGAATTCTGCCCATTCCATTGTCCAAAATCGTACAAATTAGGAGAAACCTCCAAAGTCCCTGAGGCCATCCCAATTGTGTAGGTCGCCCGGAACAAAGATGGGCTGTCTGACACCAGCTGATAATCTACCACCACTCAGACTATACATGGATGTCCCCAGAGGAGAAGATTGAACCACACAGGACCCTAGGCTATAATAGGATCCAATGCCTTGGTTTACAGGCATGTCTCTTCAAAAGCCTGATTCCAATATGAGCATAGGGGTTTTGCTGAGGCACCTAGCAGAACTCATCTCGTCTCCACAAGGAAACCTGTGCATGGGAGCCATCCAAAGCATAGGAGAGTACTCAGGGTCCCGGGGTCACCGCCCCATTCCAAGGCCCTCATGGACACAAAAACACATTAGGAACCATCCTCAGGAAAGTCCAATTCAACTCAGCCACCTCGGTTGCTCCCACAGAGCCATCAGCTCTAAACTGTCTTGTTGCCAGGAGACAATTGGAATGCGAGGCGGGCTTCCCAGGCATCCATCCTCGAACGGTGCTCTGGAGTCATTCCATATGGGATGTCCTGGAGCTGTCCAACAGGTCTCAATTGTCCCGCAGAAGGAATCCTTGAAGGGGGAATCCCACAACTCCCAACGTGGGAAAACTTCAGTGGCCTCAGATTCCGCTCCCTTCATGAAGCGGCCGTCATGCACGGAAACTCCGACCTGAGCCAACGTCTGACCTCGCCCTGACTTCAGATGCATGAGTATTGGTTCAGATCTGCAGGGAGTACCTGCCGTGCCCTCGGCCTGAAACCCAAGTCTAGCTTGTCTTCTCAGACTTCCGTCCTCACACTCCTGCCCCCGAAGCCCTCAAGTTTGGCAATAACGGACCCACAATGCAGCACTCTGCCTGCCCTCTAGAAAAAAATTATTGCCTCATGAGCTGACCAGGCACATTCAATGAGGATAAACCTCCACAGCACTCGACTTCACCCAAATTATATAGTCTAACCTGGGCACTAATGCACTGTCGAACACAACCTGAGCCCGGACCTCCTGACCAACACCCGGAAAGCAGTCCGCACACTGAGCACATAAGACCCGCCATGGCCTTAGGTCATCATCTCTTCCCTACCTCCGTTTTCAGGCCTCAGAACCGAGACATTATCTCCAATCACTGCCCAGGGGTGAGTTTGATGCAGAAATCAGAACACCTTCTTACCCATGGTAAGAAACGTTGTGGTTGGCATGTCGTCCAACGTTCAGTGTAGGAGAAACCAGCATTCACCCTGAGGCCCCGCCCATTCTTGACTGCGACAAGGGCATATACATGCATTGTGACCCTCAGCATGAGTCCTGTCCTCTAGTAAGTCGTCTCTGTGACTGGACCTTTAGATGTGATAATGGGCTTGATATGTCCCTAAGCCCCAATTTTTAACTAGATTTCTGATTGTCCAGTCACGCCCCCCCCCAGGGCTTTACTCTGGAATCCCTCATTCGGTGGGACACCTGAGGTTAAAGAAAACAACATCAAAAAAAAAAAAAAAACAAAAAAGAAAGAATTCTTCCATCCCACAGAGTGACCCCAAACGCTTTGGACTGGACCAAACCACCAGGAAGTACGACTCGTCCACTTCCCATGAAGTCATCCAGAAATTTCACGACCATGAGTGACACGATATCCAGAGACAAAAACTTGAGCAAGAGCCTCACACTCACCTTTTTCTCAAATCCCGAAATGTTCTCCTCATGTTCTGTAGATAAGTCCTGCCATACCTATGACCTGAAACATAAGCCAAGTTTGTGTTTTCAGACAACGATCCAAAAAGCCCTGGCCTACACAACCTACAGGCTCAGGCCCCTGGAGCCAAACCTGAGGACTGTACTTGCCCTCTCCAATGGAATTGTCTGTGCCTATTCCAATAGCCACATCCCTTCTAATAGGATAAACCTCCACAGTCCCTGATCCCTCTCATTATTGGTGCCTTTCCAGGTAAAACAGGGGCAATCTGAGCCCATCTGAGCACCTACCTGTACTCAGACCCATAGACAGATGTCCCCAGAGGTAAAAAGGAAAGAACAGGCCCCTAGGCACTAATCATATCCAGTGCTTTGGTTTCCAGGCATCTCTCCTCAGAGGCCTGGATTTCAAAACCAGCATATGGCTGTTTCTTGACTCACCCATCAGAAAACATCTCATCTACACATGGGAAACTTGCACGTTGGAGCTGTGTCAAAGCCTCTGTTTAGGAGAACCCTTCAGGGCCCCAGTGCCACCGCTTCATTCCAAGGTCTCCATAGACACAAAAGCACATTAGGACCCATCCATAGGAGAGTCCATTTCAACTCAGCCTCCTCGGTTGATCCCCCAGATCCAGCAGATCTAACCTGTCTTGTTTCTAGGAAACAATTGGAATGCGAGGTGGGCTACCCAGCCATGCATCCTTAGAACCATGCTCAGAATCATTGGCCTGGAGCCAAACAACAGGTCTCAATTGTCCTGCAGAAGACACTTTGCAGTTTGGAGCTTCTCACAAATCCCATCGTGGGAAAACCCCCATGGCCTCGTGATGCCGCCCCTTCGTGAAGGGGCCATCAGGGACAGAAACACCAACTTGAGCGATCGTCTGATCCTCGCCCTGACTTCAGATGCACGAGATCTCGATTCAGGTCTGTAGATTGTGCCATCGCTGATACAAAATCCAGAGACAAAAACCTGAGCAAGCGCCTCTGACTCGCACTTTCTTCATATCCTGAAGAGTTCTTCTCATGGTTTGTAGATCGGATCTGCCATACCAACGTCCCCAAACCTAAGCTGAGTGTGTGTTTACAGACTTCTGTCCTCAAAGGCCAGGGCCACACACCCTCCAGGCTGGGGCCCCTGGAGCCACACATTAGGACTGTGCCTACCAATCCATGGGAATTCTGCCCATTCCATTGTCCAAAATCATACAAATTAGGAGAAACCTCCAAAGTCCCTGAGGCCATCCCAATAGTGTAGGTCGCCCGGAACAAACAAGGGCTGTCTGACACCAGCTGATAATCTACCTCCACTCATACCATAAATGGATGTCCCCAGAGGAGAAGATTGAACCTGACAGGACCCTAGGCCATAATAGAATCCATTGCCTTGGTTTACAGGCATGTCTCCTCAAAAGCCTGATTCCAATACGAGCATGGGGATTTTGCTGAGGCACCCAGCAGAACTCATCTCGTCTCCACAAGGAAACCTGTGCATGGGAGCCATGTCCAAAGCATAGGAGAGTACTTCAGGGTCCCGGGGCCACCGCCCCATTCCAAGGCCCTCATGGACACAAAAACACATTAGGACCCATCCTCATGGGAGTCTATTTCAACTCAACCACCCCGGTCGCTCCCGCAGAGCCATCAGATCTAAACTGTCTTGTTGCTAGGAGACAATTGGAATGCGAGGCGGGCTTCCCAAGCATCCATCCTCGAACGGTGCGCTGGAGTCATTCCATATGGGATGTCCTGGAGCTGTCCAACAGGTCTCAATTTTCCCGCAGAAGGAATCCTTGAAGGGGGCATCCCACAACTCCCAACGTGGGAAAACTTCAGTGGCCTCGAGATTCCGCTCCCTTCATGAAGCAGCCGTCATGCACGGAAACTCCGACCTGAGCCAACGTCTGATCCTCGCCCTGATTTCAGATGCATGAGTATTGGTTCAGATCTGCAGGGAGTACCTGCCGTGCCCTCGGCCTGAAACCCAAGTCTAGCTTGTCTTCTAAGACTTCCGTCCTTACACTCCTGCCCCCGAAGCCCTCAAGTTTGGCAATAACGGACCCACAATGCAGCATTCTGCCTGCCCTCTAGAAAAAAATTATTGCCTCATGAGCTGCCCAGGCACCTTCAATGAGGATAAACCTCCACAGCACTCGACTTCACCCAAATGATATAGTCTAACCTGGGCACAAATGCACAGTCGGACACAACCTGAGCCCGGACCTCCTGACCAACACCCAGAAAGCAGGCCGCACACTGAGCACATAAGACCCGCCATGGCCTTAGGTCATCATCTCTTCCCTACCTCAGATTTCAGTCCTCAGAACCGAGACCTTATCTCCAATCACTGCCCAGAGGTGAGTGTGATGCAGAAATCAGAACACCTCCTTACCCATGGTAAGAAACCTTGTGGTTGGCATGTCGTCCAACGTTCAGTGTAGGAGAAAACAGCATTCACCCTGAGGCCCCGCCCATTCTTGAGTGCGACAAGGGCATAAACACTCATTGTGACCCTCAGCATGAGTCCTGTCCTCTAGTAAGTCCTCTCAGTGACTGGACCATTAGATGTGATAATGGGCTTGATATGTCCCTAAGCCCTAATTTTTAACCAGATTTCTGATTGTCCGTCACCCGCCCCCCCAGGGCTCTACTCTGGAATCCCTCCTTCGGTGGGACTCCTGAGGTTAAAAAGAAAACAACATCAAAAAAAAAACAACAAAAAAACCGGACTTCTTCCATCCCACAGAGTGACTCCAAACGCTTTGCACTGGGCCTAACCACCAGGGAGTAAGACTCGTCCATTTCCCATGAAGTCATCCAGAAATTTCACGACCATGAGTGACACGATATCCAGAGACAAAAACTTGAGCAAGAGCCTCACACTCGCCCTTTTCTCAAATCCCGAAAAGTTCTCCTCATGGTCTGTAGATAAGTCCTGCCATACCTATGACCTGAAACATAAGCCAAGTTTGTGTTTTCAGACAACTGTCCAAACAGCCCTGGCCTACACAACCTACAGGCTCAGGCCCCTGAGGCAAACCTGAGGACTGTACTTGCCCTCTCCAAGGGAATTGTGTGTGCCTATTTCAATGGCCACATCCCTTCTAATAGGATAAACCTCCAAAGTCCCTGATCGATCTCATTAGTGGTGGCTTCCCAGGTAAAACAGGGGCAATCTGAGCCCATCTGAGCACCTACCTGTACTCAGACCCATAGACAGATGTCCCCAGAGGTAAAAAGGAAAGAACAGGCCCCTAGGCACTAATCATATCCATTGCTTTTGTTTCCATGCATCTCTCCTCAGAGGCCTGGATTTCAATACCAGCATATGGCTGTTTCTTGACTCACCCATCAGAAAACATCTCATCTACACATGGAAAACTTGCACGTTGGAGCTGTGTCAAAGCCTCTGTTTAGGAGAACCCTTCAGGGCCCCAGTGCCACCGCTTCATTCCAAGGTCTCCATAGACACAAAAGCACATTAGGACCCATCCATAGGAGAGTCCATTTCAACTCAGGCTCCTCGGTTGATTTCCCAGATCCAGCAGATCTAACCTGTCTTGTATCTAGGAGACAATTGGAATGCGAGGTGGGCTACCCAGCCATGCATCCTTAGAACCCGGCTCAGAATCATTGGCCTGGAGCCAAACAACAGGTCTCAATTGTCCTGCAGAAGACACTTTGCAGTTTGGAGCTTCTCACAAATCCCATCGTGGGAAAACCCCCATGGCCTCGTGATGCCGCCCCTTCGTGAAGGGGCCATCAGGGACAGAAACACCAACTTGAGCGATCGTCTGATCGTCGCCCTGACTTCAGATGCACGAGATCTCAATTCAGGTCTGTAGATTGTGCCATCGCTGATACAAAATCCAGAGACAAAAACCTGAGCAAGCGCCTCAGACTCGCACTTTCTTTATATCCTGAAGAGTTCTTCTCATGCTTTGTAGATCGGACCTGCCATACCTACGTCCCCAAACCTAAGCTGAGTTTGTGTTTTCAGACTTCTGTGCTCAAAGTCCAGAGCCACACAACCTCCAGGCTGGGGCCCCTGAGCCACACATTAGGACTGTGCCTACCAATCCATGGGAATTCTGCCCATTCCATTGTCCAAAATCGTACAAATTAGGAGAAACCTCCAAAGTCCCTGAGGCGATCCCAATCGTGTAGGTCGCCCGGAACAAACAAGGGCTGTCTGACACCAGCTGATAATCTACCACCACTCAGACTATACATGGATGTCCCCAGAGGAGAAGATTGAACCACACAGGACCCTAGGCCATAATAGGATCCAATGCCTTGGTTTACAGGCATGTCTCCTCAAAAGCCTGATTCCAATACGAGCATAGGGGTTTTGCTGAGGCACCTAGCAGAACTCATCTCGTCTCCACAAGGAAACCTGCGCATGGGAGCCATCCAAAGCATAGGAGAGTACTCAGGGTCCCGGGGCCACCGCCCCATTCCAAGGCCCTCATGGACACAAAAACACATTAGGAACCATCCTCAGGAAAGTCCATTTCAACTCAGCCACCCCGGTTGCTCCCGCAGAGCCTTCAGATCTAAACTGTCTTGTTGCTAGGAGACAATTGGAATGCGAGGCGGGCTTCCCAGGCATCCATCCTCGAACGGTACTCTGGAGTCATTCCATATGGGATGTCCTGGAGCTGTCCAACAGGTCACAATTGTCCCGCAGAAGGAATCCTTGAAGGGGGCATCCCACAACTCCCAACGTGGGAAAACTTCAGTGGCCTAGAGATTCCGCTCCCTTAATGAAGCGGCCGTCATGCACGGAAACTCCGACCAGAGCCAACGTCTGATCCTCGCCCTGACTTCAGATGCATGAGTATTGGTTCAGATCTGCAGGGGGTACCTGCCGTGCCCTCGGCCTGAAACCCAAGTCTAGCTTGTCTTCTCAGACTTCCGTCCTCACACTCCTGTCCCCGAAGCCCTCAAGTTTGGCAATTCCGGACCCAAAATGCAGCACTCTGCCTGCCCTCTAGAAAAAATTATTGCCTCATGAGCTGCCCAGGCACCTTCAATGAGGATAAATCTCCACAGCACTCGAATTCACCCAAATTATATAGTCTAACCTGGGCACTAATGCACTGTCGGACACAACCTTAGCCCGGATCTCCTGAACAACACCTGGAAAGCAGACCGCACACTGAGCACATAAGACCCGCCATGGCCTTAGGTCATCATCTCTTCCCTACCTCAGGTTTCAGGCCTCAGAACCGAGACATTATCTCCAATCACTGCCCAGGGGTGAGTGTGATGCAGAAATCAGAACACCTCCTTACCCATGGTAAGAAACCTTGTGGTTGGCACGTCGTCCAACGTTCAGTGTAGGAGAAACCAGCATTCACCCTGAGGCCCCGCCCATTCTTGAGTGCGACAAGGGCATAAACACGCATTGTGACCCTCAGCATGAGTCCTGTCCTCTAGTAAGTCCTCTCAGTGACTGGACCATTAGATGTGATAATGGACTTGATATGTCCCTAAGCCCCAATTTTTAACCAGATTTCTGATTGTCCATTCACCCCCCCGCCCAGGGCTCTACTCTGGAATCCCTCATTCGGTGGGACACCTAAGGTTAAAAAGAAAACAACCTCAAAAAAAAAAAAAAAAAACAAAAAAAACGGAATTCTTCCATCCCACAGAGTGACCCCAAATGCTTTGGACTGGGTCAAACCACCAGGAAGTACTACTCGTCCATTTCCCATGAAGTCATCCAGAAATTTCACGACCATGAGTGACACGATATCCAGAGACAAAAACTTGAGCAAGAGCCTCACACTCGCCCTTTTCACAAATCCCGAAATGTTCTCCTCATGGTCTGTAGATAAGTCCTGCCATACCTATGACCTGAAACATAAGCCAAGTTTGTGTTTTCAGACAACTGTCCAAACAGCCCTGGCCTACACAACCTACAGACTCAGGCCCCTGGAGCCAAACCTGAGGACTGTACTTGCCCTCTCCAAGGGAATTGTGTGTGCCTATTCCAATGGCCACATCCCTTCTAATAGGATAAACCTCCAAAGTCCCTGATCCATGTCATTAGTGGTGGCTTCCCAGGTAAAACAGGGGCAATCTGAGCCCATCTGAGCACCTACCTGTACTCAGACCCATAGACAGATGTCCCCAGAGGTAAAAAGGAAAGAACAGGCCCCTAGGCACTAATCATATCCATTGCTTTGGTTTCCAGGCATCTCTCCTCAGAGGCCTGGATTTCAAAACCAGCATATGGCTGTTTCTTGACTCACCCATCAGAAAACATCTCATCTACACATGGGAAACTTGCACGTTGGAGCTGTGTCAAAGCCTCTGTTTAGGAGAATCCTTCTGGGCCCCAGTGCCACCTCTTCATTCCAAGGTCTCCATAGACACAAAAGCACATTAGGACCCATCCATAGGAGAGTCCATTTCAACTCAGCCTCCTCGGTTGCTCCCCCAGATCCAGCAGATCTAACCTGTCTTGTTTCTAGGAGACCATTGGAATGCGAGGTGGGCTACCCAGCCATGCATCCTTAGAACCCTGTTCAGAATTATTGGCCTGGAGCCAAACAACAGGTCTCAATTGTCCTGCAGAAGACACTTTGCAGTTTGGAGCTTCTCACAAATCCCATCGTGGGAAAACTCCCATGGCCTCGTGATGCCGCCCCTTCGTGAAGGGGCCATCAGGGACAGAAACACCAACTTGAGCGATCGTCTGATCGTCGCCCTGACTTCAGATGCACGAGATTTCGATTCAGGTCTGTAGATTGTGCCATCGCTGATACAAAATCCAGAGACAAAAACCTGAGCAAGCGCCTCAGACTCGCACTTTCTTCATATCCTGAAGAGTTCTTCTCATGGTTTGTAGATCGGATCTGCCATACCAACGTCCCCAAACATAAGCTGAGTTTGTGTTTTCAGACTTCTGTCCTCAAAGTCCAGGGCCACACACCCTCCAGGCTGGGGCCCCTGGAGCCACACATTAGGACTGTGCCTACCAATCCATGGGAATTCTGCCCATTCCATTGTCCAAAATCGTACAAATTAGGAGAAACCTCCAAAGTCCCTGAGGCCATCCCAATCGCGTAGGTCGCCCGGAACAAACAAGGGCTGTCTGACACCAGCTGATAATCTACCTCCACTCATACCATAAATGGATGTCCCCAGATTAGAAGATTGAATCAGACAGGACCCTAGGCCATAATAGGATCCATTGCCTTGGTTTACAGGCATGTCTCCTCAAAAGCCTGATTCCAATACGAGCATAGGGGTTTTGCTGAGGCACCCTTCAGAACTCATCTCGTCTCCACAAGGAAACCTGTGCATGGGAGCCATGTCCAAAGCATAGGAGAGTACTTCAGGGTCCCGGTGCCACCGCCCCATTCCATGGCCCTCATGGACACAAAAACACATTAGGACCCATCCTCAGGGGAGTCCATTTCAACTCAGCCACCCCGGTCGCTCCCGCAGAGCCATCAGATCTAAACTGTCTTGTTGCTAGGAGACAATTGGAATGCGAGGCGGGCTTCCCAAGCATCCATCCTCGAACGGTGCGCTGGAGTCATTCCATATGGGATGTCCTGGCGCTGTCCAACAGGTCTCAATTGTCCCGCAGAAGGAATCCTTGAAGGGGGCATCCCACAACTCCCAACGTGGGAAAACTTCAGTGGCCTCGAGATTCCGCTCCCTTCATGAAGCGGCCGTCATGCACGGAAACTCCGACCTGAGCCAACGTCTGATCCTCGCCCGGACTTCAGATGCATGAGTATTGGTTCAGATCTGGAAGGGGTACCTGCCGTGCCCTCGGCCTGAAACCCAAGTCTAGCTTGTCTTCTAAGACTTCCGTCCTCACACTCCTGCCCCCGAAGCCCTCAAGTTTGGCAATTCCAAACCCAAAATGCAGCACTCTGCCTGCCCTCTAGAAAAAAATTATTGCCTCATGAGCTGCCCATGCACCTTCAATGAGGAAAACCTCCACAGCACTCGATTTACCCAAATTATATAGTCTAACCTGGGCACTAATGCACTGTCGGACACAACCTGAGCCCGGACCTCCTTACCAACACCCGGAAAGCAGACCGCACACTGAGCACATAAGACCCGCCATGGCCTTAGGTCATCATCTCTTCGCTACCTCAGTTTTCAGGCCTCAGAACCGAGACATTATCTCCAATCACTGCCCAGGGGTGAGTGTGATGCAGAAATCAGAACACCTCCTTACCCATGGTAAGAAACCTTGTGGTTGGCACGTCGTCCAATGTTCAGTGTAGGAGAAACCAGCATTCACCCTGAGGCCCCGCCCATTCTTGAGTGCGACAAGGATATAAACGCGCATTGTGACCCTCAGCATGAGTCCTGTCCTCTAGTAAGTCCTCTCAGTGACTGGACCATTAGATGTCATAATGGGCTTGATATGTTCCTAGGCCCCAATTTTTAACCAGATTTCTGATTGTCCAGTCACCCCCACCCCAGCGCTCTACTCTGGAGTCCCTCATTTGGTGCGACACCTGAGGTTAAAAAGAAAACAACATCAAAAAAAAAAAAAACGGACTTCTTCCATCCCACAGTGTGACCCCAAACCCTTTGTCGGACCAAACCACCAGGGAGTAAGACTCGTCCATTTCCCATGAAGTCACCCAGAAATTTCACGACCATGAGTGACACGATATCCAGAGACAAAAACTTGAGCAAGAGCCTCACACTCGCCCTTTTCTCAAATCCCAAAAAGTTTTCCTCATGGTCTGTAGATAAGTCCTGCCATCCCTATGACCTGAAACATAAGCCAAGTTTGTGTTTTCAGACAACTGTCCAAACAGTTTTGGCCTACACAACCTACAGGCTCAGGCCCCTGGAGCCAAACCTGAGGACTGTACTTGCCCTCTCCAAGGGAATTGTGTGTGCCCATTCCAATGGCTACATCCCTTCTAATAGGATAAACCTCCAAAGTCCCTGATCCATCTCATTAGTGGTGGCTTTCCAGGTAAAACAGGGGCAATCTGAGCCCATCTGAGCACCTACCTGTACTCAGACCCATAGACAGATGTCCCCAGAGGTTAAAAGGAAAGAACAGGCCCCTAGGCACTAATCATATCCATTGCTTTTGTCTCCAGGCATCTCTCCTCAGAGGCCTGGATTTCAAAACCATCATATGGCTGTTTCTTGACTCACCCATCAGAAAATATCTCATCTACACATGGGAAACTTGCACGTTGGAGCTTTTTTAAAGTCTCTGTTTAGGAGAACCCTTCAGAGCCCCAGTGCCACCGCTTCATTCCAAGGTCTCCAAAGACACAAAAGCACAATAGGACCCATCTACAGGAGAGTCCATTTCAACTCAGCTTCCACGGTTTCTCCCCTAGATCCAGCAGAACTAACCTGTCTAGTTGCTAGGAGACAATTGGAATGCGAGGTGGGCTACCCAGCCATCCATCCTTAGAACCCTGCTCAGAATCATTAGTCTGGAGCCAACAACAGGTCTCAATTGTCCTGCAGAAGACACTTTGCAGTTTGGACCTTCTCACAATTCCCATTGTGGGAAAACCGCCATGGCCTCGTGATCCCCCCCTTCATGAGGGGCCTATCAGGGTCAGAAACTCCAACCTGAGCGATCGTCTCATCCTCGCCATGACTTCAGATGCACGAGATCTCTATTCAGTTCTGTAGATTGTGCCTGCCATGTCCTCACCCAGAAACCTAAGCCTGGCTTGTGTTCTCAGACTTCTTTCCTCAGACTACTGACCCAGAAGCCCTCCAATTTGGCAATCCAGAACTACAAAGCAGCACTCTGCCTGCCCTCCAGAAGAAACACATTGCCCTCTGGGGCTACCAAGTAACCCCATTGAGGATCAACCTGCACCTACCTTGGCTGTACCCCAAATACATAGGCTGACCAGGGCACTAATGCCCTTTCTGACACAGCCTGAGCCTAGAACGCCTGGCCCCACCAAGACAGCTGGCCGCACACTGAGCACATCGAGCCGCCATGGCCTTAGAACGTCATCTCTTTCCACCTCGGTTTTCAGGCTTCAGAACCTAGACCTTATCTCTATTCACTGCCTAGGTCTGAACGTAATGCAGAAATCAGAAATCCTTCCCCAGGGCAAGAAACCTTGTGGTTGGCATGTTGTGCAACGTTCAGTGTAGTTGAAACCAGTGTGGCCCATGAGGCCCCACGCATGCTT
The DNA here is from genome assembly GCF_964662115.1 of Mustela nivalis. NCBI lineage: Eukaryota > Metazoa > Chordata > Mammalia > Carnivora > Mustelidae > Mustela > Mustela nivalis. The sequence continues at coordinate 195,833 of NW_028135693.1, forward strand.
GCTTTCCAAGCCCCCATACACCCAATCCTCACCAGTGTTTGAGTTTAACGGTCACCCCGCCCGTACCTGGGGCTCTCCTCTGGAATCCCTTTCTTGAGGAGACACATGAGCCAGAAAACCCAACTCCACCCTTCCCACAAACGACCCCAAACTCTTGGGAGCTGGGACAAATACCCAGAGAGGGATAATCGTCCATAGTCCCTGAGGCAACCCCTCCTATCCACGGCTATCCCGGACACAACATCCAGAGACAAAAGCCTGAAGGAACGCCTCCCACTCGCCCTTGTTTCAGAGGCCCAGGCGCTCCCTCTCGGGCTGTACATCCGGCCTGCCATACGCTAGGCGCCACGCATAAGCTGAGTTTGTGTTTTCAGACTTCTGTGCCCACAGCCTGGACCCACACAACCTCCAGGCTAGGGCCTCTGGAGCCACAGCGAAAGATTGTGCCTGCCTACTCCAAGGAAATTGTGCCCAATCCATTGACCACAACCCTACAGGTTAGGGAAAAGCTCCAAGGCCCCTGAGGTCATCAATAGTGTAGGCCACCCTGGACTAAGAGGGGCTCTCTGACACCAGCGGAGCATCTATATCCACTTAGACTCTCAGACAGTGTCCCCAGAGACAGAAGGTTGAAATGGACAGGCCTCCAGGCCCCCGCTTCATGAAGGTGCCATCATAGACACATACGCCAGCCTCAGCCAACATCTGATCCTCAGCCTGACTTCAGATGCAGGAGATTTTGATTCAGCCTCTGCAGAGTGGGCCTGCTCTGCCCTTGGCTCCAATCCTCACCCTAGCTTGTGTTTTCAGACTTCCGTCCTCACACTCCTGGCCCACAAACCCTCCCTACTGGGAATTCTGGGGCCACAATGAAGCACTCTGCCTGCCACCCAGGAGAAAAACATTGTCTATGGTGCTGCCCAGAAACCCCAAATGAAGATCAAACTGTTTGGCCCTCGGCAACACCCCAATTGCATAGGCTACCTTAAACACTAATGCTCTTTCGAAAATAGCCTGAGCCCAGACCTTCCAACAGACACCGAAACAGCTGGCTGCACACCCAGCACATTGGACCCGCCACTGCCTTAGTCCACCATCCATTCCCAACCTGGGTTTTCAGTCTTCGGATCCTAGACATATCTCCAATCCCTGCACAGGGGGGAACCTGATGCACAAGTCAGAACCCCTCCTTCCCCATGGCAAGAAACCTTGCTGCTGGCAGTGAGTCCAACCTTCAGTGTAGAAGAAAACGGCATGGCCCATGAGGCCACGACCATGCGTGAGCGCCGCCTTGGGCACCAACACACATTGTAACCCTCAGCGTGAGTTCCTTATTCAAGTAACGCCTCTCAGTGACTGGACCAAGAGCCCGCATATGTGGCTTGCCATGCCCATAGGCACCCAGGACTAACTAGATGGTGTGTATTCCAGTTGAGGGATCCCATTGCTTTGCTCTAGAGTCCCTCTCTTGGGGGGCCCCTTGTGGCAGAAAACAGTACTCTTCCCTTCCCACAGAATGAACCAAAACACTTGGGAGCTTGGATAATCCCCCGAGAGGAAGGGTCTTCCTCAGCCCCTGAAGCAACCCCTACCCTGAACGGCCACTCTGAACGCAACACCCAGAGACAAAAGCCTGAGCAACTGCCTCCCACTTGCCCTCCTTTGATATCCAGAGGATCTCCCCTCACGGAGTGGTGATCAGGCCTGCCATTACCTTGGCCCCTACCTGAGCCAAGTTTGCTTTTTCAGACATCTGTCCCCACAGCCCTGGCAAACACAGCCTCTAGGCTGGGTCCTCTGGAGCATTACCACAGGACCGTGCCTGCTCTCTCCTGGGAAACTGTGTCCATTCCTTTGGCGTCACACCTCCAGTATATGATTAACCTCAAGGCCCCCGAGGACATCCCACTACTGGGAGCCTCCCTGGACACACAGAGGCATTCTGACACAAGCTGAGCAGCTACCTCCACGAAGGCATGCATACAGATGTCAACAGAGATAGAAGGTTGAGCCGGACAGGCCCTTAGGCCCTAATCTCAACTCTTGCTTTGTTTTCCAGGTGTCACTCCTCAGAGGCTTTGGTTCGAAGAACAGGATATGGGGCTTTCCTGAGGCACTGAACAGAACTTCTCTCGTCTCCACATGGGAAGCTTCCTTGTTGGAGCCGTGTCAAACACCTCAGGTTGGAGAATCCTGCAGAGTCCCTGAGCCACTTCCACATTCCAAGGTCTCCCAGGCCACCAAGCCACAGTAGGACTCATCTTCAGGAGAGTCCATTTCAACTCTCCCCTCTGGGTAGCTCACCCAGGAGCCCACAGATTGAGCCAACCATGTCCTGACTAAACAGTGGGAATATGAGGTGGCGTTCCCAGGCATCCATGCTTAGACACCTGCTCTCGAGTCTTTCCGTATGGGGCCTCCTGGAACCATCCAAGAGGACTCGACAGTCGTGCAGAAGGAAACCTTGAGGTTTGGAGTAGTTCACAAATCCCATCGTAGGCAAACATCCCTGGCCTCATGAAAAACCCACACCCTTCAGGAAGAGGCCATGCTGGACAAAAACTCTAGCCTGAGGCACGTCTCATATTTGACATGACCTCAAAGCAGGAGATATCGATTCAGCCTCTGCAGTGTGGGCCTGCCATGCCCTCGGTCCCAAACCTCATGCTAGCTTGTGTTTTCAGACTTGCTTCCTCACACTCCTGGCAAACAAGCCCTCCGGACTATGTACTCCAGAACCACAACCCAGCCCAGTGTCTGCCCAATGGAAGAAAAACGTTTCCCTGTTGGGTTCTCCAGAAAACCCAGATGAGGATCAACCTGCTCGGGCCTCGACCGTCCCCGAAATGGATAGGCTGCTCTGGGCACTCATGCTCTGTCTGACACAGCCTGAAGCCAGATGTCCAGACAGACAAGGAGACAGCTGGCCGCATACCCAGCACTTCGGACACGCCATGGTCTTATGCCTTCATTTCTTCCTAACCTTAGTTTTCAGATATCTGAACCTAGACATTATATCAATTCTCCACACAATTGGGTATCGCAGGCACAAAACAGAACTCCTCCTTCCCCATGGTTGTAAAGCTTGCTCTTGGCATGGAGTCACACCTTCAGGGTGGGAGAAACCTTCCTGGTCCCTGATGCCACGCCCAAACTTGAGTGCTGCTTGGGCACAAATTCACACTGTGACCCTCAGCATGAGCCCCATGTCAAAGAAAGGCCTGTCAGGGCCTGGACCAAGAGCCCACATATGGGGCTTGCAAAGGCCATATGCTCCCAATCCTCACCAGTGTTTGAGTTTACCAATCGCCCAGCCCATACCAGGGGCTCTGCTCTGGAATCCCTTTCTTGGAGAGACACATGAGCCAGAAAACACGACTCCACCCTTACCACAAAATGACCCCAAACTCTTGGGAGCTGGGACAAATCCCCAAAGAGAGATACTCGTGCACAGTCCCTGAGGCCATCCCTCCTATCCACGGCTATCCCGGACACAACATCCAGAGACAAAGGCCTGAAGGAACGCCTCCCACTCGCCCTTGTTTCAGAGGCCCAGGAGCTCCCTCTCGGGCTGTACATGCGGCCTGCCATACGCTAGGCGCCACGCATAAGCTGAGTTTGTGTTTTCAGACTTCTGTGCCCACAGCCTGGACCCACACAACCGCCAGGCTAGGGCCTCTGGAGCCACAGCGAAAGATTGTGCCTGCCCTCTCCAAGGAAATTGTGCCCAATCCATTGACCACAACCCTACAGGTTAGGGAAAAGCTCCAAGGCCCCTGAGGTCATCAATAGTGTAGGCCACCCTGGACTAAGAGGGGCTCTCTGACACCAGCGGAGCATCTATATCCACTTAGACTCTCAGACAGTGTCCCCAGAGACAGAAGGTTGAAATGGACAGGCCCCCAGGCCCTAATCTGAACCTTAGATTTGGTTTCCATGTGTCCGTCCTCAGAGGACTGTTTTCGTAGACCAGCAGACGGGGCTTTTCTGAGGCAACAAAGAAACCTCTCTCGTCTCCACATGGGGAGCTTTCTTACTGGGGACGTATCAAACCCTTCAGGTAGGAGAGTTCCGCAGGGCCACTGAACAACCTGCACATTCCAAGGTCTCCATGGACACAAACGCAAATTACGACGCATCCTCAGGAGAGGCCATTTCAACGTAGCCCCCTGGGTAGCGTGCCCCAGAGGCAGCAGATCAAACATATCTTGTGGCTAATGGCCAATGGGAATGCGAGGCATGCTGTTCAGGGATCCATCCTTCGAACCCTGCTCTCCACTACTTCCGTATCCTATGTCCTGGAGCCATGCAACAGGACTCGAATGTCCCGCAGAAGGAAACCTTGTGGTTGGGGTAACCTCCAAACTCAGCGTGGGAAAACTTCCTTGGCCTCATGAGGCCCCTGCTTCATGAAGGTGCCATCATGGACACATACTCCAGCCTCAGCCAACGTCTGATCCTCAGCCTGACTTCAGATGAAGGAGATTTTGTTTCAGCCTCTGCAGAGTGGGCCTGCTCTGCCCTTGGCTCCAATCCTCACCCTAGCTTGTGTTTTCAGACTTCAGTCCTCACATTCCGGGCCCACTAACCCACCCTCCTGGGAATTCTGGGGCCACAATGAAGCACTCTGCCTGCCTCCCAGGAGAAAAATATTGTCTATGGTGCTGCCCAGAACCCCAAATGAGGACCAAAGAGCTTGGCCGTCGGCAACACCCCAATTGCATAGGCTACCTTAAACACTGATGCTCTGTCGCAAATAGCCTGAGCCCAGACCTTCCAACAGACACCGACACAGCTGGCTGCACACCTAGCACATTGGACCACAGGACCGTGCCTGCTCTCTCCTGGAAAACTGTGTCCATTCCTTTGGCGTCACACCTCCAGAATATGAGAAACCTCAAGGACATCCCACTACTGGGAGCCTCCCTGGAGAAACAGGGGCATTCGGACACAAGCTGAGCAGCTACTTCCACCAAGGCATGCACACAGATGTCAACAGAGATAGAAGGTTGAGCCGGACAGGCCCTTAGGCCCTAATCTCAACTCTTGCTTTGGTGTCCAGGTGTCACTCCTCAGAGGCTTTGGTTTGAAGAACAGGATATGGGGCTTTCCTGAGGCACTGAACATAACACCTCTCGACTCCACATGGAAGCTTCCTTGTTGGAGCCATGTTAAACACCTCAGGTTGGAGAATCCTGCAGAGTCCTGAGCCCCCTCCACATTCCAAGGTCTCCCAGGCCACCAAGCCACAGTAGGACTCATCTTCAGGAGAGTCCATTTCAACTCTCCCCTCTGGGTAGCTCACCCAGGAGCCCGCAGATTGAGCCTGACTTGTCCTGACTAAAGAGTGGGAATATGAGGTGGCGTTCCCAGGCATCCATGCTTAGACACCTGCTCTCGAGTGTTTCCATATGGGACCTCCTGGAACCATCCAATAGGACTCGACTGTCGTTCAGAAGGAAACCTTGAGGTTTGGAGTAGTTCACAAATCCCATCGTAGGCAAACCTCCCTGGCGTCATGAAGCCCCCACACCCTTAAGGAAGAGGCCATGCTGGACAAAAACTCTAGCCTGAGGCACGTCTCATATATGACATGACCTCAGTGCAGGAGATCTCGATACAGCCTCTGCAGAGTGGGCCTGCTCTGCCCTTGGTCCCAAACCTCAGGCTAGCTTGTGTTTTCAGACTTCCTTCCTCACACTCCTGGCAAACAAGCCCTCCGGACTAGGAACTCCAGAACCACAATCCAGCCCAGGGTCTGCCCAACGGAAGAACAACGTTTCCCTGTGGGGTTCTCCAGAAAACCCAGATGAGGATCAACCTGCTCGGGCCTCGACGGTACCCGAACTGGATAGGCTGCTCTTGGCACTTATGCTCCATCTGACACAGCCTGATGCCACACGTCGAGACAGACAAGGAGACAGCTGGCCACACACCCAGCACTTCGGACACGCCATGGTCTTATACCGTCACCTCTTCCTAACCTTGGTTTTCAGATATCTGAACCTAGACATTATATCAATTCTCCACACAGCTGGGTATCGCAAGCACAAAAGAGAACTCCTCCTTCCCCATGGTTGTAAAGCTTGCTCTTGGCATGGAGTCACACCTTCAGGTTGAGAGAAACCTTCATGGCCCCTGATTCCACGCCCAACCGTGAGTGCAGCAGCACAAATTCACACTGTGACCCTCAGTGTGAGCCCCATGTCAAAGTAAGGCCTGTCAGGGCCTGGACCAAGAGCCCATATATGGGGCTTGCCAGGCCGCTATGCACCCAATCCTCACCTTGTTTGAGTTTTCCAGTCTCCCCGCCCGTACCTGGGGCTCTGCTCTCGAATCCCTTTCTTGGAGAGACACATGAGCCAGACAACACGACTCCACCCTTCCCACAAAATGACCCCAAACTCTTGGGAGCTGGGACAAATACCCAGAGAGGGATACTCGTCCATATTCCCTGAGGCCACCCGTCCAATCCACGGCTATCCCGGACACAACATCCAGAGACAAAAGCCTGAAGGAACGCCTCCCACTCGCCCTTGTTTCAGAGGCCCAGGAGCTCCCTCTTGGGCTGTACATCCGGCCTGCCATACCCTAGGCGCCACTCATAAGCTGAGTTTGTGTTTCCAGACATCTGTGCCCACAGCCTGGACCCAAACAACCTCCAGGCTAGCCTCCATTACAAGGCCCTCATGGACACAAACACACATTAGGCCCCATCCTCAAGAAAGTCCATTTCAACTCAGCCACCCCGGTTTCTCCCGCAGAGCCATCAGATCTCAACTGTCTAGTCCCTTCTCTCTTCCCCAGGGCTCTGCTTTGGAATTCCTATTTGTTTGGGGCACCTGAGGTATCAAACCTGAAAGGAGACCTCCCATCCCACAGATTGACGAAAAATCATTGGGACCGGGCCATATCCACAGAGAGGAAGATTTGTCCATGGCCCAGGAGGCCTCCCCACATTCCAAGGCCATGGTTGATACAAAATCCAGAGACAAAAGCCTGAGCAAGCGCCTCAGACTCGCTCTTTCTTCATATCCTGAAGTTTTATTCTCATGGTTTGTAGATTGGGCCTGCCATACCGACGTCCCCAAACCTAAGCTGAGTTTGTGTTTTCAGCTTTCTGTCCTCAAATTCCAGGGCCACACACCCTCCAGGATGGGGCCCCTGGAGCCACACATTAGGACTGTGCTTACCCCATGCATGGAAATTCTGCCCATTCCATTGTTCAATATCGTACATATTAGGAGAACCCTGCAAAGTCCCCGAGGCCATCCCAAGTGTGTAGGTCTCCCGGGACAAACAAGGGCTGTCTGACACCAGCTGAGCATCTATCTCCACACATGACATAGATGGATGTCCCCAGAGAAGAAGATGGAACCAGACATGACCCTAGGCCATAATCGGATCCAAGCTTTGGTTTACAATCATGTCTCCTCAAAAGCCTGAATTCCAATACAAGCATAGGGGGTTTCCTGAGGCACCCATCAGAACAAACCTCATCTGCACAAGGAAACTTGAGCATGGGAGCTATGTCAAAAGTTTAGGAGAATACTTCAGGGTCCCGGTGCCACCGCCCCATTCCAAGGCCCCCATGGACACAAACACACTTTAGGACCTTACCTCGGGAAAGTCCATTTCAACTCAGCCTTCCCGGTGTCTCTTGCAGAGCCATCAGATCTCAACTTTCTTGTTGTTAGGAGACAATTGGAATGCGAGGCAATCTTCCCTGGCATCCATCCTCGAACGATGCTCTGGAGTCATTCCATAGGAAATGTCCTGGAGCTGCCCAACAGGTCTCAAATGTTCCGAATAAGGAATCCTTGAAGGGGGCATCGAACTACTCCCAACGTGGGAAAACGTTAACAGCCTTAAGACTTTGCTTCGTTCATGAAGGGGCAGTCATGCACAGAAACTCCAACCTGAGCCAAGTCTGATCCACGCCGTGACTTCAGATGCATGAGATATTGGTTCATATCTGCAGGGGGTACCTGCCCTGCCCTCGGCCTGACATCGGAGTCTAGCTGGTGTTCTCAGATTTCTGTCCTCACACTACTGGCCCCGAAGCCCTCACTTTTGGCAATTCTGGACCCACAATGCAGCACTCTGCCTGCCCTCTAGAAAAAATATCTTGCGTACTTAGCTGCCCAGGCACCACAAATGAGGATAAAACTACACGGCACTCGACTGTAACAAAATTATAAAGTTGAACCTGGACACTAATGCAATGTCTGACACAACCTGAGCCCGAACCTCCTGACCAACAACCAGGCAGCTGACCGCACACTGAGCATATCAGACCCACCATGGCCTTAGGTCATCATCTCTTCCCAACTGCGGTTTTCAGGATTTAGAACCTAGACCTTAAATCCACCCACTGCCCAGGGTTGAAAATGATGCAGAAATCAGACTTCCTTCCCCATGGCAAGAAACCTTGTGATTGGCATGTTGTCCAAAGTTCAGTGAAGTTGAAAACAGTGTGGCCCATGGGGCCCCGCCCATGCTCGCAGGCCAATTGGTCACAAATACACATTTTGACTCTCAGCCCGAGTCCAGTCCTAAAGTAAGGCCTCTCAGTGGCTGGATGAAGAGACAGCATATTGGGCCTGCCATGCCCCTAGGCCCAAATTTTTAACCATAATTGGGTTGTCCCTTCACTCTTCCCCAGGGCTCTGCTTTGGAATTCCTCTTTGGTTGAGACACCTGAGGTAACAAACCTGAAAGGACACCTCCCATCCCACAGATTGTCGAAAAACCACTGGGACCGGGCCATATCCACAGAGAGGAAGATTCGCCCATGGCCCATGAGGCCTCCCCACTTTCCACGGCCATAGTTGATACAAAATCCAGAGACAAAAGCCTGAGCAAGCGCCTCAGACTCACTCTTTCTTCATATCCTGAAGAGTTGTTCTCATGGTTTGAGATTGGGCCTGCCATACCTACGTCCCCAAACCTAAGCTGAGTTTGTGTTTTCAGACTTCTGTCCGCAAAGTCCTGGGCCACACACCCTCCAGGCTGGGGCCCCTGGAGCCTCACATTAGGACTGTGCTTACCCCATGAATGGGAATTCTGCCCATTCCATTGTCCAAAATCGTACATATTAGGAGAACCCTCCAATTCCCCGAGGCCATCCCAATAGTGTAGGTCTCCCGGGACAAACAAGGGCGGTCTGACACCAGCTGAGCATCTACCTCCACTCATACCATAGATGGATGCCCCAGAGAAGAAGATTGAACCAGACAGGTCCCTAGGCCATAATCGGATCAGTTGCTTTGGTTTACAGGCATGTATCCTCAAAAGCCTGGACTCCAATAACAGCATAGGGGGTTTCCTGAGGCACCCATCAGGTTAAATCTCGTCTCCACGAGGAAACTTGTGCATGGGAGCTATGTCAAAAGCTAAGGAGAATACTTCAGGGTCCCGGTGCCACCGCCCCATTCCAAGGCCCTCGTGGACACAAACACACATTAGGCCACATCCTCATGAAAGTCCATTTCAACTCAGCCAACTTGGTTGCTCCCGCAGAGCCAGAAGATCTCAACTGTCTTGTTGCTAGGAGACAATTGGAATGCGAGGCGGGCTTCCCTGGCATCCATCCTCGAACGATGCTCTGGAGTCTTTCCATATGGGACGTCCTGGAGCTGCCCAACAGGTCTCAATTGTCCCGCAGAAGGAATCCTTGAAGGGGGCATCCCACAACTCCCAACGTGGGAAAACCTCCATGGCCTTGAGATTCCGCTCCTTTCATGGAGGGGCAGTCATGCACAGAAACTCAAACCTGAGCCAACGTCTGATCCTCGCCGAGAGTTCAGATGCATGAGATAATGGTTCAGATCTGAAGGGGGTACCTGCCGTGCCCTCGGCCTGAAGCCCAAGTCTAGCTTCTGTTCTCAGACTTCTGTCCTCACACTCCTGGCCCAGAATCCCTCAAGTCTGGCAATTCCGGACACATATGCAGCACTCTGCTTGACCTCTAGAAAAAATTTATTGCTTAAGAGCTGCCCAGGCACCTTAAATGAGGATAAACCTACACGGCACTCGACTGTACTCAAATATATAGTCTAACATGGGCATAATGCACTGTCTGACACAACCTGAGCCCAACATCCTGACCAACACCCAGACAGCTGACTGCACACTGAGCAAATCAGACCCGCCAAGGCCTTAAGTCCTCATCTCTACCCAACTGCGGTTTTCAGGTTTCAGAACCTAGACCTTATCTCCAACCACTGCCCAGGGTTGAAAATGATGCAGAAATCAGAATTCCTTCCCCATGGCTAGACACCTTGTGATTGGAATGTGGTCCAATGTACAGTGTAGATGAAACCAGTGTTGCCCATGTGGCCCCGCCCATGTACGCAGGCCACATTGGTCACAAACACACATTGTGACCCTCAGCCTGAACCCAGTCCTCAAGTAAGGCTTCTAAGTGGCTATTGAAGGGACAGCATATTGGGCCTGCCCTGCCCCTAGGCCCCAATTTTTAAGCAGAGTTTGGGTAGCCCCTTCACTCTTCCACAGTGCTCTGCTTTGGAATTCCTCTTTGGTTGGGACACCTGAGGTAACAAACCTGAAAGGAGACCTCCCATCCAACAGATTGACGAAAAACAATTGGGCCGTGCCTAATCCACAGAGATGAAGATTCGTCCATGGCCCATGAGGTCTCCGCACATTCCACGGCTATTGATACATAATCCAGAGACAAAAGCCTGAGCAAGCGCCTCAGACTCGTTCTTGCTTCAGATACTGAAGTGTTCTTCACATGGTTTGTAGATTTGGCCTGCCATACCTACGTCCCCAAACCTAAGCTGAGTTTTTGTTTTCAGACTTCTGTCCTCAAAGTCCTTGGCCACAAACCCTCCAGGCTGTGGCCCCTGAGTCACATATTAGGACTGTGCCTACACAATCCTTTGGAATTCTGCCCATTCCATTGTCCAAAATCGTACAAATCAGGAGAACCCTCCAAAGTCCCCGAGGCCATCCCAATAGTGTAGGTCTCCCGGGACAAACAAGGGCGGTCTGACACCAGCTGAGCATCTACCTCCACTCATACCATAGATGGATATCCCCAAAGAAGAAGATTGAACCAGACAGGACCCTAGGCCATAATCGGATGCATTGCTTTGGTTTACAGGCATGTCTCCTCAAAGGACTGGATTCCAATACCAGCAAAGCGGGTTTCCTGAGGCACCCATGAGAACAAATCTCATCTCCACAAGGAAACTTGTGCATGGGAGCTATGTCAAAAGCTTAGGAGAATACTTCAGGGTCACTGTGCCACCGCCCCAAACCAAGGCCCTCATGGACCCAAACACACATTATGCCCCATCCTAGGAAAGACCATTTCTTTTTTTTTTTTCTATTTAAGATTTCTTTTATTTATTTGACAGACAAAGATCACAAGCAGGCAGAGAGGCAGGCAGAGAGAGAGTAGGAGGTAGGCTCCCTGCTAAGCAGAGAGCCTGATATGAGGCTTGATCGAGAACTCTGAGATCATGACTTCAGCCAAAGGCAGCAGCTTAACCCACTGAGCCACCCAGGAGACCCAGGATAGTCCATTTCAATTCAGCCACCCCGGTTGCTCCCGCAGAGCCATCTGATCTACACTGTCTTGTTGCTATTAGCCAATTGGAATGCGAGGCGGGCTTCCCTGGAATCCATCCACGAACGGTGCTCTGGAGTCATTTCATATGAGATGTACTGGATCTGCCCAACAGGTCTCAATTGTCCCGCAGAAGGAATCCTTGAAGGGGACATCCCACAACTCCCAACGTGGAAAAACCCCCATGGCCTTGAGATTCCGCTCCGTTCATGAAGGGGCCGTCATGCACAGAAATTCCAACCTGAGCCAACGTCTGATCCTCGCCGTGACTTCAGATGCATGAGATATTGGTTCAGATCTGCAGGGGGTACCTGCCGTGCCCTCAGCCTGAAGCCCAAGTCTAGCTTGTGTTCTCAGACTACTGTCCTCACACTACTACCCAGAACCCCTCAAGTCTAGCAATTCCGGACCCACAATGCACCAGACTGCCAGCACTCTAGAAAAAATATATTTCCAAATGAGTTTCCGAGGAATCTCAAATGATGATAAACATACACGGCACTCGACTGTACACAAATTATGTAGGCTAATCTGGGCAGTAATGCACTCTGGCCCAACCTGTGCCTGAACCTCTTGACCAACACCCAGGCAGCTGACCGTACACTGAGCACATCAGACCCGACATGGCCTTAGGTCTTCATCTCCTCCCAACTGCGATTTTCAGGCTTCAGAACCTAGACATTATCTCCAACCACTGCCCAGGGTTGAAAATGATGCAGAAATCAGAACTCCTTTCCCATGGCAAGAATCCATGTGATTGGCATGTTGTCCAAAGTTCAGTGTAGTTGAAACCAGTGTGGCCCATGATCCCCGGGGATGCTTGTTGGCCACATTGGTCACAAACACACATTGTGACCCTCAGCCTGAGCCAAGTCCTCAAGTAAGGCCTCTTAGTGGCTGGATGAAGTGACAGTATATTGGGCCTGCCATGCCCCAAGGCACCAATTTTAGCCATAGTTTGGGTTGTCCCTTCACTCTTCCCCAGGGCTCTGCTTTGGATTTCCTCTATTGTTGGGACACTGAGGTAACAAACCTGAAAGGAGACCTCCCATCCCAGAGATTGACGAAAAACCATTGGGACTGGGCCAAATCCACAAAGAGGAAGATTCGTCCATGGCACATGAGGAATCCCCACATTCCACGGCCACCGTTGATACAAAATCCAGAGACAAAAGCCTGAGCAAGCGCCTCAGACTAGCTCTTTCTTCATACCCTGAAGATTTCTTCTCATGGTCTGTAGATTGGGCCTGCCATTCCTACGTCCCCAAACCTAAGGTGAGTTTGTGTTTTCAGACTTGTGTCTGGGACACACACCGTAAAGGCTGGTGCCCCTGGAGCCGCACAGTAGGACTGGGCCTACCCAATCCATGGGAATTCTGCGCATTCCATTGTTCAAAATCTTACAAATCAGGAGAACCCTCCAAAGTCCCCGAGGCCATCCCAATAGTGTAGGTCTCCTGGGACAAACAAGGGCGGTCTGACACCGGCTGAGCATCTACCTCCACTCATAACATAGATGGATGTCCCCAGAGAAGAAGATGGAACCAGACAGGACCCTAGCCCATAATCGGATGCATTGATTTGGTTTACAGGCATGTCTCCTCAAAGGACTGCATTCTAATACCAGCAAAAATGGTTTCCTCAGGCACCGATCAGAACAAATCTATCTCCACAAGGAAACTTGTGCATGGGAGTTATGTCAAAACCTTAGGAGAATACTTCATGGGCCCTGTGCCACCGCCCCAATCCAAGGCCCTCATGGACACAATCACACATTAGGCCCCATCCTCAGGAAAATCCAATTCAACTCAGCCACCCCGGTTCCACCCGCAGAGCCATCCAATCTAAACTGCTTGGTGCTAGGAGACAATTGGAATGCGAGGCGGGCTTCCCTGGCATCGATCTTGAACGGTGCTCTGGAGTCATTCCATATGGGATGTCTGGAGCTGCCAAACAGGTCTCAATTGTCCTGATCAGACTTCTCTCCTCACACTCCTGGCCCAGAAGCCCTCAAATTTGGCAATTCCGGACCCACAATGCAGGACTCTGCCTGCCCTCTAGAAAAAAAATATATATATATTGTGACCCTCAGCCTGAGCAGAGTCCTCAAGTAATGCCTCTCAGCGGCTGGATGAAGAGACAGCATATTGGGCCTGCCATGATCCTAGGCCCCAATTTTTAACCACAGTTTGGGTTGTCCATTCACTCTTCCCCGGGGCTCTACTTTGGAATTCCTCTTTGGTTGAGACACTGAGGTAACAAACCTGAAAGGAGACCTCCCATCCCACAGCTTGACGAAAAACAATTGGGAACGGGTCAAATCCGCAGAGAGGAAGATTCATCCACGGCCCATGAGGCCTCCCCACATTCCACGGCCATCGTTGATACAAAATCCAGAGACAAAGCCTGAGCAAGTGCCTCAGACTCGCTCTTTCTTCATATCCTGAAGAATTCTTTACATGGTTTATAGATTGGACCTGCCATACCTACGTCCCCAAACCTAAGCTGAGTTTGTGTTTTCAGACTTCTGTCCTCAAAGTCCTGGGCCACACACCCTCCAGGCTGGGGCCCCTGGAGCCATACATATAGGACTGTGCCTACCCAATCCATGGGAATCTGCGCATTCCATTGTCCAAAATCGTACACATTAGGAGAACCATCCAAAGTACCCGAGGCCATCCCAATAATGTAGGTCTCCGGGGACAAACAAGGGCGGTCTGACACCAGCTGAGCATCTACCTCCAATTATACCATAGATGGATGTCCCTAGAGAAGAAGATTGAACCAGACAGGACCCTAGGCCATAATCGGATCCATTGCTTTGGTTTACAGTCATGTCTCATCAAAAGCCTGGATTCCAATACCAGAATAAGGGGCTTCCTGTGGCACCCATCAGAACAAATCTCGTCTCCACAAGGAAATTTGTGCATGGGAGCTATGTCAAAAGCTTAGGAGAATACTTCAGGGTCCCGGTGCCACCGCCCCATTCCAAGGCCTTCATGGACACAAACACACATTAGGCACCATCCTCAGGCAGTCCATTTCTTTTTTTTGTTTAAAGATTTTATTTATTTATAAGACAGACAGAGATCACAAGCAGGCAGAGAGGCAGGCAGAGAGATAGAAGGAAGCAGGCCCGATATGAGGCTCGAAACCAGGACTCTGAGATCATGACCTGAGCCAAAGGAAGCGGCTTAACCCACTGAGCCACCCAGGAGCCACAGGAAAGTCCATTTCAACTCAGCCACCCCGTTTGCCCCCGCAGAGCCATCCGACCTAAACTGTCTTGTTCCTAGGAGACAATTGGAATGCGAGGCGGGCTTCCCTGGCATCCATCCTCGAACGGTGCTCTGGAGTCATTAAATATGGGATGTCCTGGAGCTGCCCAACAGGTCTTAATTGTCCCGCAGAAGGAATCCTTGAAGGGGGCAGCCCCTTGAAGGGGGCAGCCCACAACTCCCAACGTGGGAAAACCTCCATGGCCTTTAGAACTGCTCCGTTCATGAAGAGGCAGTCATGCACAGAAACTCCAAACTGAGCCAACGTCTGATCCTCGCCGTGACTTCATACGCATGAGACATTGGGTCAGATCTGCAGGGGGTACCTGCTGTGGCCTCGGCCTGAAGTCCAAGTCTAGCTTGTGTTCTCAGACTTCTGTCCTCACACTCCTGGCCTAGAAGCCCTCAAGTTTGTCAATTCCGGACCCACAATGCAGCACTCTGCCAGCCCTCTAAAAAAACATATCTTGCCTAATGAGCTGCCCAAGCACCTTAAATGAGTATAAACCTACACGGCACTCGACTGTACCCAAATTATATAGTCTAACCTGGGCACTAATGCACCATCAGCACCAACTGAGCACGAACCTCCTGACCAAAACCCAGGCAGCTGACCGCACACTGAGCACATCAGACCCGCCATGGCCTTAGGTCAGTGTAGTTGAAAGCAGTGTTGCCAATGTTGCCCCGCCCATGCTCGCGGGCCACATAGGTCACACACACACTGAGGTCGTCATCTCTTCCCTACTGCGGTTTTCAGGCTTCAGAACCTAGACCTTATCTCAAACCACTGCCCAGGGTAAAAATGATCAAGAAATCAGAACTCTTTCCCCGTGGTAAGAAACCTTGTAATTGGCATGTTGTCCAAAGTTCAGTGTAGTTGAAATCAGTGTGGCCAATTAGGCCCCGCCCATGCTCGCGGGGCACATTGGTCACAAACGCATATTGTGACCCTCAGCCTGAGCCCAGTCCTCAAGTAAGGCCTCTCAGTGTCTGGATGAAGTGACAGCATATTGGGCATGCCATGCCCCTAGGCCCCAATTTTTAACCATAGTTTGGGTTTTCCCTTCACTCTTCCCCAGGGCTCTGCTTGGAATTCCTCTTTTGTTGGGACACCTGAGGTAGCAAACCTGAAAGAGACCTCCCATCCCACAGATTGACGAAAAATATTTGGGACCGGGCCAAATCCACAAAGAGGGAGATTCGTCCATGGCCCATGAGGCCTCCCCATCTTCCACGGACATCGTTGATACAATATCCAGAGACAAATGTCTGAACAAGCACCTCAGACTAGCTCTTTCTTCATATCCTGAAGAATTCTTCTCATGGTTTGTAGATTGGGCCTGCCATACCTACCTCCCACAACCTAAGATGAGTTTGTGTTATCAGACTTCTGTCCCCAAAGTCCTGGGCCACACACCCTCCAGGCTGGGGCCCCTGAAGCCACACATTAGGACTGTGACTACCCAATCCATGGGAAGAAGATTGAACCAGACAGGACACTAGGCCATAATCGGATCCATTGCTTTGGTTTACAGGCATGTCTACTCAAAACCCTGGAAACCAAACCAGCAAAGGGGGTTTCCTGAGTCACCCATCAGAACAAATCTCGTCTTCACAAGGAAACTTGTGCATGGGAGCTAGTCAAAAACTTAGGAGAATACTTCAGGGTCCCGGTGCCACCCCACCATTCCAAGGCCCTCATGGACAAAAACACACATTAGGCCCCATTCTCAGGAAAGTCCATTTCAACTCAGCCACCCCGGTTGCTCCCGCAGAGCCATCCATTCTAAACTGTCTTTGTGCTAGGAGAAAATTGGAATGCGAGGCGGGCTTCCCTGGCATTCATCTTTCAACGGTGCTCTGGAGTCATTCCATATGTGATGTCCTGGAGCTGCCCAACAGGTCTCAATTGTCCCGCACATGAATCCTTGAAGGGGGCATCCCACAACTCCCAACGTGGAAAAACCTCCATGGCCTTGAGATTCCGCACCGTTCATGAAGGGGCTGTCATGCACAGAAACTCCAACCTGAGCCAACGTCTGATCCTCACCGTGACATCAGAAGCATGAGATATAGGTTCAGATCTGCAGGGGGTACCAGCTTCCCCTCGGCCTGAAGCCCAAGTCTAGCTTGTGTTCTCAGACTTCTGTCCTCACACTCCTAGGCAAGAATCCCTCAAGTTTTGCAATTCCGGACCCACAAGGCAAGACTCTGCCTGACCTCTTCAAAAAATTTTATTGCCTAATGAGCTGCCCAGGCACCTTAAATGAGGATAAACCTAAACGGCACTCCACTGCACCCAAATTATATAGTCTAAGCTGGGCACTAATGCACTGTCTGTCACCACCTGAGCCCGAACCTCCTGACCAACACCCAGGTAGCTGACCTCATACTGAGCACATCAACATGCCATGGCCTAAGGTCGTCATCTCTTCCCAACTGTGGTTATCAGGCTTCAGAACCTAGACCTTATCTCCAACCACTGCCCAGGGTTGATAATGATGCAGAAAGCAGAACTCTTTCCCCATGGCAAGAAACCTTGTGATTGGCATGTTGTCCAAAGTTCAGTGTAGCTGAAACCAGTGTGGCCCATGAGGCCCCGCTCATGCTCGAGGGCCACATACTTCAGGTTCCCGGTCCCACCGCCCCATTCCAAGGCCCTCATGGACACAAAAACACATTAGGACCCATCCTCAGGAAAGTCCGTTTCGCAGCCACCCCGATTGCTCCGGCAGAGCCATCAGATCTAAACTGTCTTGTTGCTAGGAGACAATTGGAATGCTAGGCGGGCTTCCCAGGCATCCATCCGCGAACGGTGCTCTGGAGTCATTCCATATGGGATGTCCTGGAGCTGTCCAACTGGTCTCAATTGTCCCGCAGAAGGAATCTTTGAAGGGGGCATCCCACGACTCCCAACGTGGGAAAACCTCAATGGCCTCGAGATGCCGCTCCCTTTATGAAGCGGCCGTCATGCACAGAAACTCCGACCTGAGCCAACGTCTGATCCTCGCCCTGACTTCAGATGCATGAGATATTGGTTCAGATCTGCAGGGGTAACCTGCCGTGCCCTCGCCCTGAAACCCAAGTCTAGCTTGTCTTCTCAGACTTCCATCCTCACACTCCTGGCCCCGAAGCCCTCAAGTTTGGCAATTCCGGACCCACAATGCAGCACTCTGCCTGCCCTCTAGAAAAAAAAATTATTGCCTCATGAGCTGCCCAGGCACCTTAAATGAGGATCAACCTACACAGCACTCGACTTTACAAAAATTATATAGTCTAACTTGGGCACTAATGCACTGTCGAACACAACCTGAGCCCGGACCTCCTGACCAACACCCAGAAAGCTGACCGCACACTGAGCACATAAAACCTGCCATGGCCTTAGGTCATCATCTCTTCCCTACCTCAGTTCTCAGGCTTCAGAACCGAGACCTTATCTCCAATCACTACCCAGGGGTGAGTGTGATGCAGAAATCAGAACTCCTCCTTACCCATGGCAGAACCCTTGTGGTTGGCACGTTGTCCAACGTTCAGTGTAGGAGAAACCAGCATTCACTCTGAGGCCCCGCCCATTCTTGAGTGCGACGAGGGCATAGACACGCATTGTGACCCTCAGCATGAGTCCTGTCCTCTATTAAATCCTCTCAGTGGCTGGACCATTAGATGTCATAATGGGCTTGACATGTCCCTAGGCCCCAATTTTTAACCAGATTTCTGATTGTCCAGTCGCCCCTCCCCAGGGCTCTACTCTGGAATCCCTCATTTGGTGGGACACCTGAGGTTAAAAAAGAAAACAACAACAACAACAACAACAAAAAAAACGGACTTATTCCAGCCCACAGAATGACCCCAAACTCTTTCGACGGGGCCAAACCACCAGAGAGTAAGACTCGTCCATTTCCCATGAGGTCACCCAGAAATTCCACGACCATGAGTGACACGATATCCAGAGACAAAAACTTGAGCAGGAGCCTCACAGTCGCGCTTCTTTCAAATCCCGAAGAGACCTCCTCATGGTCTGTAGATCAGTCCTGCCATACCTATGACCCGAAACATAAGCCGAGTCTGTGTTTTCAGACAACTGTCCAAACAGCCCTGGCCTACACAACCTACAGGCTCAGGCCCCTGGAGCCAAACCTGAGGACTGTACTTGCCCTCTCCAAAGGAATTGTGTGTGCCCATTCCAATGGCCACAAGCCTTCTAATAGGATAAACCTCCAAATCCCTGATCCATCTCAATAGTGGTGGCTTCCCAGGAAAAACAGGGGCAATCTGAGCCCAACTGAGCACCTACCTGCACTCAGACCCATAGACAGATGTCCCCAGAGGTAAAAAGGAAAGAACAGGCCCCTAGGCACTAATCAGATCCATTGCTTTGGTTGCCAGGCATCTCTCCTCAGTGGCCTGGATCAAAAGCAGCATATAGCTGTTTCTTGACTCACCCATCAGAAAACATCTCATCTAAATATGGGAAACTTGCACGTTGGAACTGTGTCAAAGCCTCTGTTTAGGAGAACCCTTTAGGGCCCCAGTGCCACCGCTTCATTCCAAGGTCTCCATAGGTACAAAAGCACATTAGGACCCATCCCCAGGGGTGTCCATTTCAACTCAGCGTCCTCGGTTGCTCCCCACAGATCCAGGAGATCTAACCTGTCTTGTTGCTAGGAGACAATTGGAATGCGAGGTGGGCTACCCAGCCATCCATCCTTAGAACCCTGCTCAGAATCATTGGTCTGGAGCCAAACAACAGGTCTCAATTGTCCTGCAGAAGACTCTCTGCAGTTTGGGGCGTCTCACAACTCCCATCATGGGAAAACCCCCATGGCCTCGTTATGCCCTTCCATTCATAAAGGGGCCATCAGGGACAGAAACTCCAACCTGAGCGATCATCTGATCCTCGCCCTGACTTCAGATGCACGAGATCTCGATTCAGGTCTGTAGATTGTGCCTGCCATGGCCTCACCAAAAAACCTAAGCCTAGCTTGTGTTCTCAGACTTTTGTCGTCAGACTACTGGCCCACAAGCCCTCCAGTTTGGCAATCTAGAACTACAATGCAGCACTCTGCCTGCCCACCAGAAGAAAAACATTGTCCTCTGGGGCTACCCAATAACCCCAAATGAGGATCAACATCCACCGACCTTGGCTGTACCCCAAATACATAAGCTTACCAGGGCCCTAATACCCTTTCTGACACAGCCTGAGCCTGGACCCCTGGCCCCTCCCAGACAGCTGGCCGCACACTGAGCACATCGAGCCGCCATGGCCTTAGGTCGTCATCTCTTCCCAACCTCGGTTTTCAGGTTTCAGAACCTAGACCTTATCTCCAATCACTGCCCAGGGTTGAAGGTGATGCAGAAATCAGAACTCCTTCCCCATGGCAAGAAACCTTGTGGTTGGCATGTTGTCCAACCTTCAGTGTAGTTGAAACCAGTGTGGCCCATGAGGCCCGGCCCATGCTCGCGGGCCACATTGGTCACAAACACACATTGTGACCCTCAGGCTGAGCCCAGTCCTCAAGTAAGGCCCCTCAGTGGCTGGATGAAGAGATAGCATATTGGTCTTGCAATGCCCCTAGGCCCCAATTTTTAACCATAGTTCGGGTTGTCCCTTCAGTCTTCCCCACGGCTTTGCTATGGAATTCCTCTTTTGGTGGGACACCTGAAGTAACAAATCTGAAATGTGTCCTCCTATCCCACAGATTGACGAAAAGCAATTGGGAATCGGGCCAAATCCTCAGAGAGGTAGATTCGTCCATGGCCCATGAGGCCTCCCCGACATTCGACGGCCGTCGCTGATACAAAATCCAGAGACAAAAGCCTAAGCTAGCGCCTCAGACTCGCACTTTCTTCATATCCTAAAGAGTTCTTCTCATGGTTTATAGATCGGGCCTGCCATACCTACGTCCCCAAACCTAAGCTGAGTTTGTGTTTCCAGACTTCTGTCCTCAAAATCTTGGGCCACACACCCTCCAGGCTGGGCCGCTGGAGCCACACATTAGGAATGTGCCTACCAATCCATGGGAATTCTGCCCATTCCATGGTCCAAAATCGTACAAATTAGGAGAAACCTCCAAAGTCCCTGAGGCCATCCCAATAGTGTAGGTCGCCCGGAACAAACAAGGGCTGTCTGACTCCAGCTGATAATCGACCTCCACTCATACCATAGATGGATGTCCCCAGAGAAGAAGATTGAACCAGACAGGACCCTAGGCCATAATAGGATCAATTGCTTTGGGTTACAGGCATGTGGTTTCAAAAGCCTGATTCCAATACGAGCATAGGGGTTTTCCTGAGGCACCCATCAGAACTCATCTCGTCTCCACAAGGAAACCTGTGCATGGGAGCCATGTCCAAAGCTTAGGAGAGTACTTCAGGGTCCCGGTGCCACCGCCCCATTCCAAGGCCCTCATGGACCCAAAAACACATTAGGACCCATCCTCAGGAAAGTCCGTTTCGCAGCCACCCCGATTGCTCCGGCAGAGCCATCAGATCTAAACTGTCTTGTTGCTAGGAGACAATTGGAATGCTAGGGGGGCTTCCCAGGCATCCATCCGCGAACGGTGCTCTGGAGTCATTCCATATGGGATGTCCTGGAGCTGTCCAACTGGTCTCAATTGTCCCGCAGAAGGAATCTTTGAAGGGGGCATCCCACGACTCCCAACGTGGGAAAACCTCAATGGCCTCGAGATTCCGCTCCCTTCATGAAGCGGCCGTCATGCACAGAAACTCCAACCTGAGCCAACGTCTGATCCTCGCCCTGACTTCAGATGCATGAGATATTGGTTCAGATCTGCAGGGGTAACCTGCCGTGCCCTCGCCTGAAACCCAAGTCTAGCTTGTCTTCTCAGACTTCCGTCCTCACACTCCTGGCCCCGAAGCCCTCAAGTTTGGCAATTCCGGACCCACAATGCAGCACTCTGCCTGCCCTCTAGAAAAAAAAAATTATTGCCTCATGAGCTGCCCTGGCAACTTAAATGAGGATCAACCTACACAGCACTCGACTTTACAAAAATTATATAGTCTAACTTGGGCACTAATGCACTGTCGAACACAACCTGAGCCCGGACCTCCTGACCAACACCCAGAAAGCTGACCGCACACTGAGCACATAAAACCTGCCATGGCCTTAGGTCATCATCTCTTCCCTACCTCAGTTCTCAGGCTTCAGAACCGAGAACTTATCTCCAATCACTGCCCAGGGGTGAGTGTGATGCAGAAATCAGAACTCCTCCTTACCCATGGCAAGAACCCTTGTGGTTGGCACGTTGTCCAACGTTCAGTGTAGGAGAAACCAGCATTCACCCTGAGGCCCCGCACATTCTTGAGTGCGACGAGGGCATAGACACGCATTGTGACCCTCAGCATGAGTCCTGTCCTCTATTAAATCCTCTCAGTGGCTGGACCAGTAGATGTCATAATGGGCTTGACATGTCCCTAGGCACCAATTTTTAACCAGATTTCTGATTGTCCAGTCGCCCCTCCCCAGGGCTCTACTCTGGAATCCCTCATTTGGTGGGACACCTGAGGTTAAAAAAGAAAACAACAACAACAAAAAAAAAAAAAAAAACGGACTTATTCCAGCCCACAGAATGACCCCAAACTCTTTCGACGGGGCCAAACCACCAGAGAGTAAGACTCGTCCATTTCCCATGAGGTCACCCAGAAATTCCACGAGCATGAGTGACACGATATCCAGAGACAAAAACTTGAGCAGGAGCCTCACAGTCGCGCTTCTTTCAAATCCCGAAGAGACCTCCTCATGGTCTGTAGATCAGTCCTGCCATACCTATGACCCGAAACATAAGCCGAGTCTGTGTTTTCAGACAACTGTCCAAACAGCCCTGGCCTACACAACCTACAGGCTCAGGCCCCTGGAGCCAAACCTGAGGACTGTAATTGCCCTCTCCAAAGGAATTGTGTGTGCCCATTCCAATGGCCACAAGCCTTCTAATAGGATAAACCTCCAAATCCCTGATCCATCTCAATAGTGGTGGCTTCCCAGGAAAAACAGGGGCAATCTGAGCCCAACTGAGCACCTACCTGCACTCAGACCCATAGACAGATGTCCCCAGAGGTAAAAAGGAAAGAACAGGCCCCTAGGCACTAATCAGATCCATTGCTTTGGTTGCCAGGCATCTCTCCTCAGAGGTCTGGATTTCAAAAGCAGCATATAGCTGTTTCTTGACTCACCCATCAGAAAACATCTCATCTAAACATGGGAAACTTGCACGTTGGAACTGTGTCAAAGCCTCTGTTTAGGAGAACCCTTTAGGGCCCCAGGGCCACCGCTTCATACCAAGGTCTCCATAGGCACAAAAGCACATTAGGACCCATCCCCAGGGGTGTCCATTTCAACTCAGCATCCTCGGTTGCTATCCACATATCCAGGAGATCTAACCTGTCTTGTTGCTAGGAGACAATTGGAATGCGAGGTGGGCTACCCAGCCATCCATCCTTAGAACCCTGCTCAGAATCATTGGCTTGGAGTCAAACAACAGGTCTCAATTGTCCTGCACAAGACTCTCTGCAGTTTGGGGCGTCTCACAACTCCCATCATGGGAAAACCCCCATGGCCTCGTTATGCCCTTCCATTCATAAAGGGGCCATCAGGGACAGAAACTCCAACCTGAGCGATCGTCTGATCCTCGCCCTGACTTCAGATGCACGAGATCTCGATTCAGGTCTGTAGATTGTGCCTGCCATGGCCTCACCCAGAAACCTAAGCCTAGCTTGTGTTCTCAGACTTTTGTCGTCAGACTACTGGCCCACAAGCCCTCCAGTTTGGCAATCTAGAACAACAATGCAGCACTCTGCCTGCCCCCCAGAAGAAAAACATTGTCCTCTGGGGCTACCCAGTAACCCCATATGAGGATCAACCTCCACCGACCTTGGCTGTACCCCAAATACATAAGCTTACCAGGGCACTAATACCCTTTCTGACACAGCCTTAGCCTGGACCCCCTGGCCCCTCCAGACAGCTGGCCGCACACTGAGCACATCGAGCCGCCATGGCCTTAGGTCGTCATCTCATCCCAACCTCGGTTTTCAGGTTTCAGAAACTAGACCTTATCTCTAATCACTGCCCAGGGTTGAAGGTGATGCAGAAATCAGAACTCCTTCCCCATGGCAAGAAACCTTGTGGTTGGCATGTTGTCCAACCTTCAGTGTAGTTGAAACCAGTGTGGCCCATGCGGCCCCGCCCATGCTCGCGGGCCACATTGGTCACAAACACACATTATGACCCTCAGGCTGAGCCCAGTCCTCAAGTAAGGCCCCTCAGTGGCTGGATGAAGAGATAGCATATTGGGCTTGCCATGCCCCTAGGCCCCAATTTTTAACCATAGTTCGGGTTGTCCCTTCAGTCTTCCCCACGGCTTTGCTGTGGAATTCCTCTTTTGGTGGGCCACCTGAGGTAACAAAACTGACATGAGTCCTCCCCTCTCACAGATTGACGAAAAGCAATTGGGAATCGGGCCAAATCCTAAGAGAGGTAGATTCGTCCATGGCCCATGAGGCCTCCCCGACATTCCACGGCCCTCGCTGATACAAAATCCAGAGACAAAAGCCTAAGCTAGCGCCTCAGACTCGCACTTTCTTCATATCCTAAAGAGTTCTTCTCATGGTTTGTAGATCGGGCCTGCCACACCTACGTCCCCAAACCTAAGCTGAGTTTGTGTTTCCAGACTTCTGTCCTCAAAGTCTTGGGCCACACACCCTCCAGGCTGGGCCGCTGGAGCCACACATTAGGACTGTGCCTACAAATCCATGGGAATTCTCCCCATTCCATGGTCCAAAATCGTACAAATTAGGAGAAACCTCCAAAGTCCCTGAGGCCATCCCAATAGTATAGGTCGCCAGGAACAAACAAGGGCTGTCTGACACCAGCTGATAATCGACCTCCACTCATACCATAGATGGATGTCCCCAGAGAAGAAGATTGAACCAGACAGGACCCTAGGCCATAATAGGATCCATTCCTTTGGGTTACAGGCATGTGTCCTCAAAAGCCTGATTCCAATACGAGCATAGGGGTTTTCCTGAGGCACCCATCCGAACTCAACTCGTCTCCACAAGGAAACCTGTGCATGGGAGCCATGTCCAAAGCTTAGGAGAGTACTTCAGGGTCCGGTGCCACCGCCCCATTCCAAGGCCATCATGGACACAAAAACACATTAGGACCCATCCTCAGGAAAGTCCATTTCAACTCAGCCACCCCGGTTGCTCCCGCAGAGCCATGAGATCTAAACTGTCTTGTTGCTAGGAGACAATTGGAATGCGAGGCGGGCTTCCCAGGCATCCATCCGCGAACGGTGCTCTGGAGTCATTCCATATGGGATGTCCTGGAGATGTCCAACAGGTTTCAATTGTCCCGCAGAAGGAATCCTTGAAGGGGGCATCCCACAACTCCCAAAGTGGGAAAACCTCAATGGCCTCGAGATTCCGCTCCCTTCATGAAGCGGCCGTCATGCACAGAAACTCCAACCTGAGCCAACGTCTGATCCTCGCCCTGACTTCAGATGCATGAGATATTGGTTCAGATCTACAGGGGGTACCTGCCGTGCCCTCGCCCTGAAACCCAAGTCTAGCTTGTCTTCTCAAACTTCCATCCTCACACTCCAAGCCCCGAAGCCCTCAAGTTTGGCAATTCCGGACCCACAATGCAGCACTCTGCCTGCCCTCTAGAAAAAAAATTATTGCCTCATGAGCTGCCCAGGCACCTTAAATGAGGATCAACCTACACAGCACTCGACTTTACCCAAATTATATAGTCTAACCTGGGCACTAATGCACTGTCGAACACAACCTGAGCCCGGACCTCCTGACCAACACCCGGAAAGCTGACCGCACACTGAGCACATAAAACCCGCCATGGCCTTAGGTCATCATCTCTTCCCTACCTCAGTTTTCTGGCTTCAGAACCGAGACCTTATCTCCAATCACTGCCCAGGGCTGAGTGTGAAGCAGAAATCAGAACTCCTCCTTACGCATGGCAAGAACCCTTGTGGTTGGCACGTTGTCCAACGTTCAGTGTAGGAGAAACCAGCATTCACCCTGAGGCCCCGCCCATTCTTGAGTGCGACGAGGGCATAGACACGCATTGTGACCCTCACCATGAGTCCTGTCCCCTAGTAAGTCCTCTCAGTGGCTGATCATTAGATGTCATAATGGGCTTGACATGTCCCTAGGCCCCAATTTTTAACCAGATTTCTGATTGTCCAGTCGCCCCTCCCCAGGGCTCTACTCTGGAATCACTCATTTGGTGGGACACCTGAGGTTAAAAAAGAAAACAACAACAACAACAACAAAAAAAAAAAACGGACTTATTCCAGCCCACAGAATTACCCCAAACTCTTTGGACGGCGCCAAACCACCAGAGAGTAAGACTCGTCCATTTCCCATGAGGTCACCCCGAAATTCCACGACCATGAGTGACACGATATCCAGAGACAAAAACTTGAGCAGGAGCCTCACAGTCGTGCTTCTTTCAAATTTCGAAGAGACCTCCTCATGGTCTGTAGATCAGTCCTGCCATACCTATGACCCGAAACATAAGCCGAGTCTGTGTTTTCAGACAACTGTCCAAACAGCCCTGGCCTACACAACCTACAGGCTCAGGCCCCTGGAGCCAAACCTGAGGACTGTACTTGCCCTCTCCAAGGGAATTGTGTGTGCCCATTCCAATGGCCACAAGCCTTCTAATAGGATAAACCTCCAAATCCCTGATCCATCTCAATAGTGGTGGCTTCCCAGGAAAAACAGGGGCAATCTGAGCCCAACTGAGCACCTACCTGCACTCAGACCCATAAACAGATGTTCCCAGAGGTAAAAAGGAAAGAACAGGCCCCTAGGCACTAATTAGATTCATTGCTTTGGTTTCCAGGCATCTCTCCTCAGAGGCCTGGATTTCAAAAGCAGCATATAGCTGTTTCTTGACTCACCCATCAGAAAACATCTCATCTACCCATGGGAAACTTGCACGTTGGAGCTGTGTCAAAGCCTCTGTTTAGGAGAATCCTTTAGGGCCCCAGTGCCACCGCTTCATTCCAAGGTCTCCATAGGCACAAAAGCACATTAGGACCCATCCCCAGGGGTGTCCATTTCAACTCAGCATCCTCGGTTGCTCCCCACAGATCCAGGAGATCTAACCTGTCTTGTTGCTAGGAGACAATTGGAATGCGAAGTGGGCTACCCAGCCATCCATCCTTAGAACCCTGCTCAGAATCATTGGCTTGGAGTCAAACAACAGGTCTCAATTGTCCTGCACAAGACTCTCTGCAGTTTGGAGCGTCTCACAACTCCCATCATGGGAAAACCCCCATGGCCTCGTTATGCCCTTCCATTCATAAAGGGGCCATCAGGGACAGAAACTCCAACCTGAGCGATCGTCTGATCCTCGCCCTGACTTCAGATGCACGAGATCTCGATTCAGGTCTGTAGATTGTGCCTGCCATGGCCTCACCCAGAAACCTAAGCCTAGCTTGTATCTCAGACTTTTGTCGTCAGACTACTGGCCCACAAGCCCTCCAGTTTGGCAATCTAGAACAACAATGCAGCACTCTGCCTGCCCCCCAGAAGAAAAACATTGTCCTCTGGGGCTACCCAGTAACCCCAAATGAGGATCAACCTCCACCGACCTTGGCTGTACCCCAAATACATAAGCTTACCAGGGCACTAATACCCTTTCTGACACAGCCTGAGCCTGGACCCCCTGGCCCCTCCAGACAGCTCTCCGCACACTGAGCACATCGAGCCGCCATGGCCTTAGGTCGTCATCTCTTCCCAACCTCGGTTTTCAGGTTTCAGAACCTTGACCTTATCTCTAATCACTGCCCAGGGTTGAAGGTGATGCAGAAATCAGAACTCCTTCCCCATGGCAAGAAACCTTGTGGTTGGCATGTTGTCCAACCTTCAGTGTAGTTAAAACCAGTGTGGCCCATGAGGTCCCGCCCATGCTCGCGGGCCACATTGGTCACAAACACACATTGTGACCCTCAGGCTGAGCCCAGTCCTCAAGTAAGGCTCCTCAGTTGCTGGATGAAGAGATAGCATATTGGGCTTGCAATGCCCCTACGTCCCAATTTTTAACCATAGTTCGGGTTGTCCCTTCAGTCTTCCCCACGGCTTTGCTATGGAATTCCTCTTTTGGTGGGACACCTGAGGTAACAAAACTGACATGAGTCCTCCTATCTCACAGATTGACGAAAAGCAATTGGGAATCGGGCCAAATCCTAAGAGAGGTAGATTCGTCCATGGCCCATGAGGCCTCCCCGACATTCCACGGCCCTCGCTGATACAAAATCCAGAGACAAAAGCCTAAGCTAGCGCCTCAGACTCGCACTTTCTTCATATCCTAAAGAGATCTTCTAATGGTTTTTAGATCGGGCCTGCCATACCAACCTCCCCAAACCTAAGCTGAGTTTGTGTTTCCAGACTTCTGTCCTCAAAGTCTTGGGCCACACACCCTCCAGGCTGGGCCGCTGGAGCCACACATTAGGACTGTGCCTACCAATCCATGGGAATTCTCCCCATTCCATGGTCCAAAATCGTACAAATTAGGAGAAACCTCCAAAGTCCCTGAGGCCATCCCAATAGTATAGGTCGCCAGGAACAAACAAGGGCTTTCTGACACCAGCTGATAATCGACCTCCACTCATACCTTAGATGGATGTCCCCAGAGAAGAAGATTGAACCAGACGGGACCCTAGGCCATAATAGGATCCATTCCTTTGGGTTACAGGCATGTGTCCTCAAAAGCCTGATTCCAATACGAGCATAGGAGTTTTCCTGAGGCACCCATCCGAACTCAACTCGTCTCCACAAGGAAACCTGTGCATGGGAGCCATGTCCAAAGCTTAGGAGAGTACTTCAGGGTCCGGTGCCACCGCCCCATTCCAAGGCCATCATGGACACAAAAACACATTAGGACCCATCCTCAGGAAAGTCCATTTCAACTCAGCCACCCCGGTTGCTCCCGCAGAGCCATGAGATCTAAACTGTCTTGTTGCTAGGAGACAATTGGAATGCGAGACGGGCTTCCCAGGCATCCATCCGCGAACCGTGCTCTGGAGTCATTCCATATGGGATGTCCTGGAGATGTCCAACAGGTTTCAATTGTCCCGCAGAAGGAATCCTTGAAGGGGGCATCCCACAACTCCCAAAGTGGGAAAACCTCAATGGCCTCGAGATTCCGCTCCCTTCATGAAGCGGCCGTCATGCACAGAAACTCCAACCTGAGCCAACGTCTGATCCTCGCCCTGACTTCAGATGCATGAGATATTGGTTCAGATCTACAGGGGGTACCTGCCGTGCCCTCGCCCTGAAACCCAAGTCTAGCTTGTCTTCTCAAACTTCCATCCTCACACTACTGGCCCCGAAGCCCTCAATTTTGGCAATTCCGGACCCACAATGCAGCACTCTGCCTGCCCTCTAGAAAAAAAATTATTGCCTCATGAGCTGCCCAGGCACCTTAAATGAGGATCAACCTACACAGCACTCGACTTTACCCAAATTATATAGTCTAACCTGGGCACTAATGCACTGTCGAACACAACCTGAGCCCGGACCTCCTGACCAACACCCGGAAAGCTGAGCACACACTGAGCACATAAAACCCGCCATGGCCTTAGGTCATCATCTCTTCCCTACCTCAGTTTTCTGGCTTCAGAACTGAGAACTTATCTCCAATCACTGCCCAGGGGTGAGTGTGATGCAGAAATCAGAACTCCTCCTTACCCATGGCAAGAACCCTTGTGGTTGGCACGTTGTCCAACGTTCAGTGTAGGAGAAACCAGCATTCACCCTGAGGCCCCGCCCATTCTTGAGCGACGAGGGCATAGACACGCATTGTGACCCTCAGCATGAGTCCTGTCCTCTATTAAATCCTCTCAGTGTCTGGACCAT
Source organism: Mustela nivalis (assembly GCF_964662115.1). NCBI lineage: Eukaryota > Metazoa > Chordata > Mammalia > Carnivora > Mustelidae > Mustela > Mustela nivalis. The sequence continues at coordinate 225,614 of NW_028135693.1, forward strand.
TAGTTGTCATAATGGGCTTGACATGTCCCTAGGCCCCAATTTTTAACCAGTTTTCTGATTGTCCAGTCGCCCCTCCCCAGGGCTCTACTCTGGAATCACTCATTTGGTGGGACACCTGAGGTTAAAAAAGAAAACAACAACAACAACAACAGCAAAAAAAAAAAAAAAAAACGGACTTATTCCAGCCCACAGAATAACCCCAAACTCTTTGGACGGGGCCAAACCACCAGAGAGTAAGACTCGTCCATTTCCCATGAAGTCACCCAGAAATTCCACGACCATGAGTGACACGATATCCAGAGACAAAAACTTGAGCAGGAGCCTCACACTCGCCCTTTTTTCAAATCCCGAAGAGTTCTCCTCATGGTCTGTAGGTCAGTCCTGCCATACCTATGACACGAAACATAAGCCGAGTCTGTGTTTTCAGACAACTGTCCAAACAGCCCTGGCCTACACAACCTACAGGCTCAGGCCCCTGGAGCCAAACCTGAGGACTGTACTTGCCCTCTCCAAGGGAATTGTGTGTGCCCATTCCAATGGCCACAAGCCTTCTAATAGGATAAACCTACAAATCCCTGATCCATCTCAATAGTGGTGGCTTCCCAGGAAAAACAGGGGCAATCTGAGCCCAACTGAGCACCTACCTGCACTCAGACCCATAGACAGATGTCCCCAGAGGTAAAAAGGAAAGAACAGGCCCCTAGGCACTAATCAGATCCATTCCTTTGGTTTCCAGGCATCTCTCCTCAGAGGCCTGGATTTCAAAAGCAGCATTTAGCTGTTTCTTGACTCACCCATCAGAAAACATCTCATCTACACATGGGAAACTTGCACGTTGGAGCTGTGTCAAAGCCTCTGTTTAGGAGAACACTTTAGGGCCCCAGTGACACCGCTTCATTCCAAGGTCTCCATAGGCACAAAAGCACATTAGGACCCATCCCCAGGGGTGTCCATTTCAACTCAGCATCCTCGGTTGCTCCCCACAGATCCAGGGGATCTAACCTGTCTTGTTGCTAGGAGACAATTGGAATGCGAAGTGGGCTACCCAGCCATCCATCCTTAGAACCCTGCTCAGAATCATTGGCTTGGAGCCAAACAACAGGTCTCAATTGTCCTGCACAAGACTCTCTGCAGTTTGGAGCGTCTCACAACTCCCATCATGGGAAAACCCCCATGGCCTCGTTATGCCCTTCCATTCATAAAGGGGCCATCAGGGACAGAAACTCCAACCTGAGCGATCGTCTGATCCTCGCCCTGACTTCAGATGCACGAGATCTCGATTCAGGTCTGTAGATTGTGACTGCCATGGCCTCACCCAGAAACCTAAGCCTAGCTTGTGTTCTCAGACTTTTGTCGTCAGACTACTGGCCCACAAGCCCTCCAGTTTGGCAATCTAGAACTACAATGCAGCACTCTGCCTGCCCCCCAGAAGAAAAACATTGTCTTCTGGGGTTACCCAGTAACCCCAAATGAGGATCAACCTCCACCGACCTTGGCTGTACCCCAAATACATAAGCTTACCAGGGCACTAATACCCTTTCTGACACAGGCTGAGCCTGGACCCCCTGGCCCCTCCCAGACAGCTGGCCGCACACTGAGCACATCGAGCCGCCATGGCCTTAGGTCGTCATCTCTTCCCAACCTCGGTTTTCAGGTTTCAGAACCTAGACCTTATCTCCAATCACTGCCCAGGGTTGAAGGTGATGCAGAAATCAGAACTCCTTCCCCACGGCAAGAAACCTTGTGGTTGGCATGTTGTCCAAACTTCAGTGTAGTTGAAACCAGTGTGGCCCATGAGGCCCCGCCAATGCTCGCGGGCCACATTGGTCACAAACACACATTGTAACCCTCAGGCTGAGCCCAGTCCTCAAGTAAGGCCCCTCAGTGCCTGGATGAAGAGATAGCATATTGGGCTTGCAATGACCCTAGGCCCCAATTTTTAACCATAGTTCGGGTTGTCCCTTCAGTCTTCCCCACGGCTTTGCTATGGAATTCCTTTTTTGGTGGGACACCTGAGGTAACAAATCTGAAATGAGTCCTCCTATCCCACAGATTGACGAAAAGCAATTGGGAATCGGGCCAAATCCTCAGAGAGGTAGATTCGTCCATGGCATATGAGGCCTCCCCGACATTCCACAGCCGTCGCTGATACAAAATCCAGAGACAAAAGCCTTAGCTAGCGCCTCAGACTCGCACTTTCTTCATATCCTAAAGAGTTCTTCTCATGGTTTGTAGATCGGGCCTGCCATACCTACGTCCCCAAACCTAAGCTGAGTTTGTGTTTCCAGACTTCTGTCCTCAAAGTCTTGGGCCACACACCCTCCAGGCTGGGCCGCTGTAGCCACACATTAGGACTGTGCCTACCAATCCATGGGAATTCTGCCCATTCCAAGGACCAAAATCGTACAAATTAGGAGAAACCTCCAAAGTCCCTGAGGCCATCCCAATAGTGTAGGTCGCCCGGAACAAACAAGGGCTGTCTGACACCAGCTGATAATCGACCTCCACTCATACCATAGATGGATGTCCCCAGAGAAGAAGATTGAACCAGACAGGACCCTAGGCCATAATAGGATCCATTCCTTTGGGTTACAGGCATGTGTCCTCAAAAGCCTGATTCCAATACGAGCATAGGGGTTTTCCTGAGGCACCCATCCGAATTCAACTCGTCTCCACAAGGAAACCTGTGCATGGGAGCCATGTCCAAAGCTTAGGAGAGTACTTCAGGGTCCGGTGCCACCGCCCCATTCCAAGGCCATCATGGACACAAAAACACATTAGGACCCATCCTCAGGAAAGTCCATTTCAACTCAGCGACCCCGGTTGCTCCGGCAGAGCCATCAGATCTAAACTGTCTTGTTGCTATTAGACAATTGGAATGCGAGGCGGGCTTCCCAGGCATCCATCCGCCAACGGTGCTCTGGAGTTATTCCATATGGGATGTCCTGGAGATGTCCAACAGGTTTCAATTGTCCCGCAGAAGGAATCCTTGAAGGGGGCATCCCACAACTCCCAAAGTGGGAAAACCTCAATGGCCTCGAGATTCCGCTCCCTTCATGAAGCGGCCGTCATGCACAGAAACTCCAACCTGAGCCAACGTCTGATCCTCGCCCTGACTTCAGATGCATGAGATATTTGTTCAGTTCTGCAGGGGGTACCTGCCGTGCCCTCGCCCTGAAACCCAAGTCTACCTTGTCTTCTCAAACTTCCATCCTCACACTCCTGGCCCCGAAGCCCTCAAGTTTGGCAATTCCAGACCCACAATGCAGCACTCTGCCTGCCCTCTAGAAAAAAAAAATTATTCCCTCATGAGCTGCCCAGGCACCTTAAATGAGGATCAACCTACACAGCACTCGACTTTACCCAAATTATATAGTCTAACCTGGGCACTAATGCACTGTCGAACACAACCTGAGCCCGGACCTCCTGACCAACACCCGGAAAGCTGACCACACACTGAGCACATAAAACCCGCCATGGCCTTAGGTCATCATCTCTTCCCTACCTCAGTTTTCTGGCTTCAGAACCGAGACCTTATCTCCAATCACTGCCCAGGGCTGAGTGTGAAGCAGAAATCAGAACTCCTCCTTACCCATAGCAAGAACCCTTGTGGTTGGCACGTTGTCCAACGTTCAGTGTAGGAGAAACCAGCATTCACCCTGAGGCCCCGCCCATTCTTGAGTGCGACGAGGGCATAGACACGCATTGTGACCCTCAGCATGAGTCCTGTCCTCTATTAAATCCTCTCAGTGTCTGGAACATTAGATGTCATAACGGGCTTGACATGTCCCTAGGCCCCAATTTTTAACCAGATTTCTGATTGTCCAGTCGCCCCTCCCCAGGGCTCTACTCTGGAATCCCTCATTTGGTGGGACACCTGAGGTTAAAAAAGAAAACAACAACAACAACAACAGCAAAAAAAAAAAAAAAACGGTCTTATTCCAGCCCACAGAATGACCCCAAACTCTTTGGACGGGGACAAACCACCAGAGAATAAGACTCGTCCATTTCCCATGAGGCCACCCAGAAATTCCACGACCATGAGTGACACGATATCCAGAGACAAAAACTTGAGCAGGAGCCTCACAGTCGCGCTTCTTTCAAATCCCGAAGAGACCTCCTCATGGTCTGTAGATCAGTCCTGCCATACCTATGACCCGAAACATAAGCCGAGTTTGTGTTTTCAGACAACTGTCCAAACAGCCCTGGCCTACACAACCTACAGGCTCAGGCCCCTGGAGCCAAACCTGAGGACTGTACTTGCCCTCTCCAAGGGAATTGTGTGTGCCCATTCCAATGGCCACAAGCCTTCTAATAGGATAAACCTACAAATCCCTGATCCATCTCAATAGTGGTGGCTTCCCAGGAAAAACAGGGGCAATCTGAGCCCAACTGAGCACCTACCTGCACTCAGACCCATAGACAGATGTCCCCAGAGGTAAAAAGGAAAGAACAGGCCCCTAGGCACTAATCAGATCCATTGCTTTGGTTTCCAGGCATCTCTCCTCAGAGGCCTGGATTTCAAAAGCAGCATATAGCTGTTTCTTGACTCACCCATCAGAAAACATCTCATCTACACATGGGAAATTTGCACGTTAGAGCTGTGTCAAAGCCTCTGTTTAGGAGAACCCTTTAGGGCCCCAGTGCCACCGCTTCATTCCAAGGTCTCCATAGGCACAAAAGCACATTAGGACCCATCCCCAGGGGTGTCCATTTCAACTCAGCGTCCTCGGTTGCTCCCCACAGATCCAGGAGATCTAACCTGTCTTGTTGCTAGGAGACAATTGGAATGCGAGGTGGGCTACCCAGCCATCCATCCTTAGAACACTGCTCAGAATTATTGGTCTGGAGCCAAACAACTGGTCTCAATTGTCCTGCAGAAGACTCTCTGAAGTTTGGAGCGTCTCACAACTCCCATCGTGGGAAAACCCCGATGGCCTCGTTATGCCCTTCCATTCATAAAGGGGCCATCAGGGACAGAAACTCCAACCTGAGCGATCGTCTGATCCTCGCCCTGACTTCAGATGCACGAGATCTCGATTCAGGTCTGTAGATTGTGCCTGCCATGGCCTCACCCAGAAACCTAAGCCTAGCTTGTGTTCTCAGACTTTTGTCGTCAGACTACTGGCCCACAAGCCCTCCAGCTTGGCAATCTAGAACTACAATGCAGCACTCTGCCTGCCCCCCAGAAGAAAAACATTGTCCTTTGGGGCTACCCAGTAACCCCAAATGAGGATCAACCTCCACCGAACTTGACTGTACCCCAAATACATAATCTTACCAGGGCACTAATACCCTTTCTGACACAGGCGAGCCTGGAACCCCTGGCCCCTCCCAGACAGCTGGCCGCACACTGAGCACATCGAGCCGCCAAGGCCTTAGGTCGTCATCTCTTCCCAACCTCGGTTTTCAGGTTTCAGAACCTAGACCTTATCTCCAATCACTGCCCAGGGTTGAAGGTGATGCAGAAATCAGAACTCCTTCCCCACGGCAAGAAACCTTGTGGTTGGCATGTTGTCCAACCTTCAGTGTAGTTGAAACCAGTGTGGCCCATGAGGCCCCGCCCATGCTCGCGGGCCACATTGGTCACAAACACACATTGTGACCCTCAGGCTGAGCCCAGTCCTCAAGTAAGGCCCCTCAGTGCCTGGATGAAGAGATAGCATATTGGGCTTGCAATGCCCCTAGGCCCCAATTTTTAACCATAGTTCGGGTTGTCCCTTCAGTCTTCCCCACGGCTTTGCTATGGAATTCCTTTTTTGGTGGGACACCTGAGGTAACAAATCTGAAATGAGTCCTCCTATCCCACAGATTGACGAAAAGCAATTGGGAATCGGGCCAAAGCCTCAGAGAGGTAGATTCGTCCATGGCATATGAGGCCTCCCCGACATTCCACAGCCGTCGCTGATACAAAATCCAGAGACAAAAGCCTAAGCTAGCGCCTCAGACTCGCACTTTCTTCATATCCTAAAGAGTTCTTCTCATGGTTTGTAGATCGGGCCTGCCATACCTACGTCCCCAAACCTAAGCTGAGTTTGTGTTTCCAGACTTCTGTCCTCAAAGTCTTGGGCCACACACCCTCCAGGCTGGGCCGCTGTAGCCACACATTAGGACTGTGCCTACCAATCCATGGGAATTCTGCCCATTCCATGGACCAAAATCGTACAAATTAGGAGAAACCTCCAAAGTCACTGAGGCCATCCCAATAGTGTAGGTCGCCCGGAACAAACAAGGGCTGTCTGACACCAGCTGATAATCGACCTCCACTCATACCATAGATGGATGTCCCCAGAGAAGAAGATTGAACCAGACAGTACCCTAGGCCATAATAGGATCCATTCCTTTGGGTTACAGGCATGTGTCCTCAAAAGCCTGATTCCAATACGAGCATAGGAGTTTTCCTGAGGCACCCATCTGAATTCAACTCGTCTCCACAAGGAAACCTGTGCATGGGAGCCATGTCCAAAGCTTAGGAGAGTACTTCAGGGTCCGGTGCCACCGCCCCATTCCAAGGCCATCATGGACACAAAAACACATTAGGACCCATCCTCAGGAAAGTCCATTTCAACTCAGCCACCCCGGTTGATACGGCAGAGCCATGAGATCTAAACTGTCTTGTTGCTAGGAGAGAATCGGAATGCGAGGCGGGCTTCCCAGGCATCCATCCGCGAACGGTGCTCTGGAGTTATTCCATATGGGATGTCCTGGAGCTGCCAACAGGTTTCAATTGTCCCGCAGAAGGAATCCTTGAAGGGGGCATCCCACAACTCCCAAAGTGGGAAAACCTCAATGGCCTCGAGATTCCGCTCCCTTCATGAAGCGGCTGTCATGCACAGAAACTCCAAACTGAGCCAACGTCTGATCCTCGCCCTGACTTCAGATGCATGAGATATTTGTTCAGATCTGCAGGGGGTACCTGCCGTGCCCTCGCCCTGAAACCCAAGTCTACCTTGTCTTCTCAAACTTCCATCCTCACACTCCTGGCCCCGAAGCCCTCAAGTTTGGCAATTCCAGACCCAAAATGCAGCACTCTGCCTGCCCTCTAGAAAAAAAAAATTATTCCCTCATGAGCTGCCCAGGCACCTTAAATGAGGATCAACCTACACAGCACTCGACTTTACCCAAATTATATAGTCTAACCTGGGCACTAATGCACTGTCGAACACAACCTGAGCCCGGACCTCCTGACCACACACTGAGCACATAAAACCCGCCATGGCCTTAGGTCATCATCTCTTCCCTACCTCAGTTTTCAGGCTTCAGAACCGAGACCTTATCTCCAATCACTGCCCAGGGGTGAGTGTGATGCAGAAATCAGAACTCCTCCTTACCCATGGCAAGAACCCTTGTGGTTGGCACGTTGTCCAACGTTCAGTGTAGGAGAAACCAGCATTCACCCTGAGGCCCCGCCCATTCTTGAGTGCGACGAGGGCATAGACACGCATTGTGACCCTCAGCATGAGTCCTGTCCTCTATTAAATCCTCTCAGTGTCTGGACCATTAGATGTCATAATGGGCTTGACATGTCCCTAGGCCCCAATTTTTAACCAGATTTCTGATTGTCCAGTCGCCCCTCCCCAGGGCTCTACTCTGGAATCACTCATTTGGTGGGACACCTGAAGTTAAAAAAGAAAACAACAACAACAACAACAGCAAAAAAAAAAAAAAAACGGACTTATTCCCGCCCACAGAATGACCCCAAACTCTTTGGACGGGGCCAATCCACCAGAGAGTAAGACTCGTCCATTTCCCATGAGGTCACCCAGAAATTCCACGACCATGAGTGACACGATATCCAGAGACAAAAACTTGAGCAGGAGCCTCACAGTCGCGCTTCTTTCAAATCCCGAAGAGACCTCCTCATGGTCTGTAGATCAGTCCTGCCATACCTATGACCCGAAACATAAGCCGAGTTTGTGTTTTCAGACAACTGTCCAAACAGCCCTGGCCTACACAACCTACAGGCTCAGGCCCCTGGAGCCAAACCTGAGGACTGTACTTGCCCTCTCCAAGGGAATTGTGTGTGCCCATTCCAATGGCCACAAGCCTTCTAATAGGATAAACCTACAAATCCCTGATCCATCTCAATAGTGGTGGCTTTCCAGGAAAAACAGGGGCAATCTGAGCCCTACTGAGCACCTACCTGCACTCAGACCCATAGACAGATGTCCCCAGAGGTAAAAAGGAAAGAACAGGCCCCTAGGCACTGATCAGATCCATTGCTTTGGTTTCCAGGCATCTCTCCTCAGAGGCCTGGATTTCAAAAGCAGCATATAGCTGTTTCTTGACTCACCCATCAGAAAACATCTCATCTACACATGGGAAACTTGCACGTTGGAGCTGTGTCAAAGCCTCTGTTTAGGAGAACCCTTTAGGGCCCCAGTGCCACCGCTTCATTCCAAGGTCTCCATAGGCACAAAAGCACATTAGGACCCATCCCCAGGGGTGTCCATTTCAACTCAGCGTCCTCGGTTGCTCCCCACAGATCCAGGAGATCTAACCTGTCTTGTTGCTAGGAGACAACTGGAATGCGAGGTGGGCTACCCAGCCATCCATCCTTAGAACACTGCTCAGAATCATTGGTCTGGAGCCAAACAACAGGTCTCAATTGTCCTGCAGAAGACTCTCTGCAGTTTGGAGCGTCTCACAACTCCCATCATGGGAAAACCCCCATGGCCTTGTTATGCCCTTCCATTCATAAAGGGGCCATCAGGGACAGAAACTCCAACCTGAGCCAACGTCTGATCCTCGCCCTGACTTCAGATGCATGAGATATTGGTTCAGATCTACAGGGGGTTCCTGCCGTGCCCTCGCCCTGAAACCCAAATCTAGCTTGTCTTCTCAAACTTCCATCCTCACACTACTGGCCCCGAAGCCCTCAAGTTTGGCAATTCCGGACCCACAATGCAGCACTCTGCCTGCCCTCTAGAAAAAAAAATTATTGCCTCATGAGCTGCCCAGGCACCTTAAATGAGGATCAACCTACACAGCACTCGACTTTACCCAAATTATATAGTCTAACCTGGGCACTAATGCACTGTTGAACACAACCTGAGCCCGGACCTCCTGACCAACACCCGGAAAGCTGATCGCACACTGAGCACATAAAACCCGCCATGGCCTTAGGTCATCATCTCTTCCCTACCTCAGTTTTCTGGCCTCAGAACCGAGACATTATCTCCTATCACTGCCCAGGGGTGAGAGTGATGCAGAAATCAGAACTCCTCCTTACCCATGGCAAGAACCCTTTTGGTTGGCACGTTGTCCAACGTTCAGTGTAGGAGAAACCAGCATTCACCCTGAGGCCCCGCCCATTCTTGAGTGCGACGAGTGCATAGACACGCATTGTGACCCTCAGCATGAGTCCTGTCATCTATTAAATCCTCTCAGTGTCTGGACCATTAGATGTCATAATGGGCTTGACATGTCCCTAGGCCCCAATTTTTAACCAGATTTCTGATTGTCCAGTCGCCCCTCCCCAGGGCTCTACTCTGGAATCACTCATTTGGTGGGACACCTGAGGTTAAAAAAGAAAACAACAACAACAAAAAAAAAATACGGCCTTCTTCCAGCCCACAGAATAACCCCAAACTCTTTGGACGGGGCCAAAACACCAGAGAGTAAGACACGTTCATTTCCCATGAAGTCACCCAGAAATTACACGACCATGAGTGACACGATATCCAGAGACAAAAACTTGAGCAGGAGCCTCACACTCGCCCTTCTTTCAAATCCCGAAGAGTTCTCCTCATGGTCTGTAGTTCAGTGTTGCCATACCTATGACCCGAAACATAAGCCGAGTTTGTGTTTTCAGACAAATGTCCAAACAGCCCTGGCCTACACAACCTACAGGCTCAGGCCCCTGGAGCCAAACCTGAGGACTGTACTTGCCCTCTCCAAGGGAATTGTGTGTGCCCATTCCAATGGCCAAAACCCTTCTAATAGGATAAATCTCCAAAGTCCCTGATCCATCTCAATAGTGGTGGCTTCCCAGGATAAACAGGGGCTATCTGAGCCCAACTGAGCACCTACCTGCACTCAGACCCATAGACAGATGTCCCCAGAGGTAAAAAGGAAAGAACAGGCCCCTAGGCACTAATCAGATCCATTGCTTTGGTTTCCAGGCATCTCTCCTCAGAGGCCTGGATTTCAAAAGCAGCATATAGCTGTTTCTTGACTCACCCATCAGAAAACATCTCATCTACACATGGGAAACTTGCACGTTGGAGCTGTGTCAAAGCCTCTGTTTAGGAGAACCCTTTAGGGCCCCAGGGCCACAGCTTCATTCCAAGGTCTCCATAGACACAAAAGCACATTAGCACCCATCCCCAGGGGTGACCACTTCAACTCAGCGTCCTCGGTTGCTCCCCACAGATCCAGGAGATCTAACCTGTCTTGTTGCTAGGAGACAATTGGAATGCGAAGTGGGCTACCCAGCCATCCATCCTTAGAAGCCTGCTCAGAGTCATTGGCCTGGAGCCAAACAACAGGTCTCAATTGTCCTGCAGAAGACCCTCTTCAGTTTGGAGCTTCTCAAACTCCCATCGTGGGAAAACCCCCATGGACTCGTGATGCCCCCCCATTCATGAAGGGGCCATCAGGGACAGAAACTCCAACCTGAGCGATCGTCTGATCCTCGCCCTGACTTCAGATGCACGAGATCTCGATTCAGGTCTGTAGATTGTGCCTGCCATGGCCTCACCCAGAAACCTAATCCTAGCCTGTGTTCTCAGACTTTTGTCGTCAGACTACTGGCCCACAAGCCCTCCAGTTTGGCAATCCAGAACTACAATGCAGCACTCTGCTGGCCCCCCTGAAGAAAAACATTGTCCTCTGGGGCTACCCAGTAACCCCAAATGAGGATCAACCTGCACCGAACTTGGCTGTACCCCAAATACATAGGCTGACCAGGGCACTAATGCCCTTTCTGCCACAGCCTGAGCCTGGATCTCCTGGCCCATCCCTGACAGCTGGCCGCACACTGAGCACAAAGAGCCGCCATGGCCTTAGGTCGTCATCTCTTCCCAACCTCGGTTTTCAGGTTTCAGAACCTAGACCTTATCTCCAATCACTGCCCAGGGTTGAAGGTGATGTAGAAATCAGAACTCCTTCCCCATGGCAAGAGACATTGTGGTTGGCATGTTGTCCAACGTTCAGTGTAGTTGAAACAGTGTGGCCCATGAGCCCCCGCCCATGCAACCGGGCCACATTGGTCACAAAAACACATTGTGACCCTCAGGCTGAGCCCAGTCCTCAAGTAAGGCCACTCAGTGGCTTGATGAAGAGATAGCATATTGGCCTTGCCATGCGCCTAGGCCCCAATTTTTAACCATAGTTCAAGTTGTCCCTTCAGTCTACCGCACGGCTTGGCTTTGGAATTCCTCTTTTGGTGGGACACCTGAGGTAACAAAACTGAAATGAGTCCTCCCATCCCACAGACTGACGAAAAGCAATTGGGAATCGGGCCAAATCCTCAGAGAGGAAGATTCGTCCATGGCCCATGAGGCCTCCCCGACATTCCACGGCCATCGCTGATACAAAATCCAGAGACAAAACCCTGAGCAAGCGCTTCAGACTCGCACTTTCTTCATATCCTGAAGAGTTCTTCTCATGGCTTGTAGATCGGGCCTGCCATACCTACGTCCCCAAACATAAGCTGAGTTTGTGTTTTCAGACTTCTGTCCTCAAATTTTGGGCCACACACACTCCAGGCTGGGCCCCTGTAGACACACATTAGGACTGTGCCTACCAATCCATGGGAATTCGGACCATTCCATGGTCCAAAATCATACAAATTAGGAGAAACCTCCAAATTCCCTGAGGCCATCCCAATAGTGTAGGTCGCCCGGAACAAACAAGGGATGTCTGACACCAGCTGATAATCGACCTCCACTCATACCATAGATGGATGTCCCCAGAGAAGAAGGTTGAACCAGACAGGACCCTAGGCCATAATAGGATCCATTTCTTAGGGTTACAGGCATGTGTCCTCAAAAGCCTGATTCCAATACGAGCATAGGGGTCTTCCTGAGGCACCCATCAGAACTCATCTCGTCTCCACAAGGAAATCTGTGCATGGGAGCCATGTCCAAACCTTAGGAGAGTCCTTCAGGGTCCCGGTGCCACCGCCCTATTCCAAGGCCCTCATGGACACAAAAACACATTAGGACCAATCCTCACGAAAGTCGATTTCAACTCAGCCACCCCGGTTGCTCTGGCAGAGCCATCAGATCTAAACTGTCTTGATGCTAGGAGACAATTGGAATGCTAGGCGGGCTTCCCAGGCATCCATCCGCGAATGGTGCTCTGGAGTCATTCCATATGGGATGTCCTGGAGCTGTCCAAAAGGTCTCAATTGTCCCGCAGACGGAATCCTTGAAGGGGGCAACCCACAACTCCCAACGTGGGAAAACCTCAATGGCCTCGAGATTCCGCTCCCTTCATGAAGCGGCCTTCATGCACAGAAAATCCAACCTGAGCCAACGTCTGATCCTCGCCCTGACATCAGATGCATGAGATATTGGTTCAGATCTGCAGGGGGTACCTGCCGTGCCCTCGCCCTGAAACCCAAGTCTAGCTTGTCTTCTCAGACTTCCGTCCTCACACTCCTGGCCCCGAAGCCCTCAAGTTTGGCAATTCCGGACCCACAATGCAGCACTCTGCCTGCCCTCTAGAAAAAAAATTATTGCCTCATGAGCTGCCCAGGCAACTTAAATGAGGATAAACCTACACAGCACTCGACTTTACCCAAATTATATAGTCTAACCTGGGCAATAATGCACTGTCCAACACAACCTGAGCCCGGACCTCCTGACCAACACAAAGAAAGCTGACCGCACACTGAGCACATAAATCCCGCCATGGCCTTTGGTCATCATCTCTTCGCTACCTCAGTTTTCAGGTTTCAGAACCGAGCCCTTGTCTCCAATCACTGCCCAGGGTTGAGTGTGATGCAGAAATCAGAACACCTCCGTACCCATGACAAGAACCCTTGTGGTTGGCACGTTGTCCAACGTTCAGTGTAGGAGAAACCAGCATTCACTCTGAGGCCCGCCCATTCTTGAGTGCGACGAGGGCATACACACGCATTGTGACCCTCAGCATGAGTCCTGTGCTCTAGTAAGTCCTCTCAGTGGCTGGACCATTAGATGTCATAATGGGCTTGACATGTACCTAGGCCCCAATTTTTAACCAGATTTCTGATTGTCCAGTCGCCCCTCCCCAGGGCTTTACTCTGGAGTTCCTCATTTGGTGAGACACCTGAGGTTAAAAAAGAAAACAACAACAACAAAAAAAAATACGGGCTTCTTCCAGCCCACAGAATGACCCCAAACTCTTTGGGCAGGGCCAAAACACCAGAGAGTTAGACTCGTTCATTTCCCATGAAGTCACCCAGAAATTACACGACCATGAGTGACACGATATCCAGAGACAAAAACTTGAGCAGGAGCCTCACACTCGCCCTTCTTTCAAATCCCGAAGAGTTCTCCTCATGGTCTGTAGTTCAGTCCTGCTATACTTATGACCCGAAACATAAGCCGCGTTTGTGTTTTCAGACAACTGTCCAAACAGCCCTGGCCTACACAACCTACAGTCTCAGGCCCCTGGAGCCAAATCTGAGGACTGTACTTGCCCTCTCCAAGGGAATTGTGTGTGCCCATTCCAATGGCCAAAACCCTTCTAATAGGATAAATCTCCAAAGTCCCTGATCCATCTCAATAGTGGTGGCTTCCCAGGATAAACAGGGGCTATCTGAGCCCAACTGAGCACCTACCTGCACTCAGACCCATAGACAGATGTCCCCAGAGGTAAAAAGGAAAGAACAGGCCCCTAGGCACTAATCAGATCCATTGCTTTGGTTTCCAGGCATCTCTCCTCAGAGGCCTGGATTTCAAAAGCAGCATTTAGCTGTTTCTTGACTCACCCATCAGAAAACATCTCATCTACACATGGGAAACTTGCTCGTTGGAGCTGTGTCATAGCCTCTGTTTAGGAGAACCCTTTAGGGCCCCAGGGCCACAGCTTCATTCCAAGGTCTCCATAGACACAAAAGCACATTAGGACCCATCCCCAGGGGTGTCCACTTCAACTCGGCGTCCTCGGTTGCTCCCCACAGATCCAGGAGATCTAACCTGTCTTGTTGCTAGGAGACAATTCGAATGCGAAGTGGGCTACCCAGCCATCCATCCTTAGAAGCCTGCTCAGAATCATTGGCCTGGAGCCAAACAACAGGTCTCAATTGTCCTGCAGAAGACCCTCTGCAGTTTGGAGCTTCTCAAAACTCCCATCGTGGGAAAACCCCCATGGCCTCGTGATGCCCCCCCATTCATGAAGGGGCCATCAGGGACAGAAACTCCAACCTGAGCGATCGTCTGATCCTCGCCGTGACTTCAGATGCACGAGATCTCGATTCAGGTCTGTAGATTGTGCCTGCCATGGCCTCACCCAGAAACCTAAGCCTAGCCTGTGTTCTCAGACTTTTGTCGTCAGACTACTGGCCCACAAGCCCTCCAGTTTGGCAATCCAGAACTAAAATGCAGCACTCTGCCTAACCCTCCAGAAGAAACACATTGTCCTCTGGGGCTACCCAGTAACCCCAAATGAGGATCAACCTGCACCGACCTTGGCTGTACCCCAAATACATAGGCTGACCAGGGCACTAATGCCCTTTCTGCCACAGCCTGAGCCTGGATCTCCTGGCCCATCCCTGACAGCTGGCCGCACACTGAGCACAAAGAGCCGCCATGGCCTTAGGTCGTCATCTCTTCCCAACCTCGGTTTTCAGGTTTCAGAACCTAGACCTTATCTCCAATCACTGCCCAGGGTTGAAGGTGATGCAGATAAGAACTCCTTCCCCATGGCAAGAAACCTTGTGGTTGGCATGTTGTCCAACGTTCAGTGTAGTTGAAACAGTGTGGCCCATGAGCCCCCGCCCATGCAACAGGGCCACATTGGTCACAAACACACATTGTGACCCTCAGGCTGAGCCCAGTACTCAAGTAAGGCCACTCAGTGGCTTGATGAAGAGATAGCATATTGGGCTTGTCATGCCCCTAGGCCCCAATTTTTAACCATAGTTCAAGTTGTCCCTTCAGTCTTCCGCACGGCTTGGCTTTGGAATTCCTCTTTTGGTGGGACACCTGAGGTAACAAAACTGAAATTAGTCCTACCATCCCACAGACTGACGAAAAGCAATTGGGAATCGGGCCAAATCCTCAGAGAGGAAGATTCTTCCATGGCCCATGTGGCCTCCCCGACATTCCACGGCCATCGCTGATACAAAATCCAGAGACAAAAGTCTGAGCAAGCACCTCAAACTCGCACTTTCTTCATATCCTGAAGAGTTCTTCTCATGGTTTGTAGATCGGGCCTGCCATACCTACGTCCCCAAACCTAAGGTGAGTTTGTGTTTTCAAACTTCTGTCCTCAAAGTCTTGGGCCACGCACCCTCCAGGCTGGGCTCCTGGAGCCACACATTAGGACTGTGCCTACCAATCCATGGGAATTCTGCCCATTCCATGGTCCAAAATCGTACATATTAGGAGAAACCTCCAAAGTCCCTGAGGCCATCCCAATAGTGTAGGTCGCCCGGAACAAACAAGGGCTGTCTGACACCAGCTGATAATCGAGCTCCACTCATACCATAGATGGATGTCCCCAGAGAAGAAGATTGAACCAGACAGGACCCTAGGCCATAATAGGAACAATGGCTTTGGGTTACAGGCATGTGTTCTCAAAAGCCTGATTCCAATACGAGCATAGGGGTCTTCCTGAGGCACCCATCAGAACTGGTCTCGTCTCCACAAGGAAACCTGTCCATGGGATCCATGTCCAAACTTTAGGAGAGTACTTCAAGTTCCCGGTGCCACCACCCCATTCCAAGGCCCTCATGGACACAAAAACACATTAGGACCCATCCTCAGGAAAGTCGATTTCAACTCAGCCACCCCGGTTGCTCTGGCAGAGCCATCAGATCTAAACTGTCTTGATGCTAGGAGACAATTGGAATGCGAGGCGGGCTTCCCAGGCATCCATCCGCGAACGGTGCTCTGGAGTCATTCCATATGGGATGACCTGGAGCTGTCCAAAAGTTCTCAATTGTCCCGCAGACGGAATCCTTGAAGGGGGCAACCCACAACTCCCAACGTGGGAAAACCTCAATGGCCTCGAGATTCCGCTCCCTTCATGAAGCGGCCGTCATGCACAGAAAATCCAACCTGAGCCAACGTCTGATCCTCACCCTGACATCAGATGCATGAGATATTGGTTCAGATCTGCAGGGGGTACCTGCCGTGCCCTCGCCCTGAAACCCAAGTCTAGCTTGTCTTCTCAGACTTCCGTCCTCACACTCCTGGCCCCGAAGCCCTCAAGTTTGGCAATTCCGGACCCACAATGCAGCACTCTGCCTGCCCTCTAGAAAAAAAATTATTGCCTCATGAGCTGCCCAGGCAACTTAAATGAGGATAAACCTACACAGCACTCGACTTTACCCAAATTATATAGTCTAACCTGGGCAATAATGCACTGTCCAACACAACCTGAGCCCGGACCTCCTGACCAACACAAAGAAAGCTGACCGCACACTGAGCACATAAATCCCGCCATGGCCTTAGGTCATCATCTCTTCGCTACCTCAGTTTTCAAGTTTCAGAACCGAGACCTTATCTCCAATCACTGTCCAGGGGTGAGTGTGATGCAGAAATCAGAACTCCTCCTTACCCATGGCAAGAACCCTTGTGGTTGGCACGTTGTCCAACGTTCAGTGTAGGAGAAACCAGCATTCACCCTGAGGCCCCGCCCATTCTCGAGT
This sequence comes from Mustela nivalis, assembly GCF_964662115.1. Lineage (NCBI taxonomy): Eukaryota > Metazoa > Chordata > Mammalia > Carnivora > Mustelidae > Mustela > Mustela nivalis. The sequence continues at coordinate 242,424 of NW_028135693.1, forward strand.
GTGACGATGGCATACACACGCATTGTGACCCTCAGCATGAGTCCTGTGCTCTAGTAAGTCCTCTCAGTGGCTGGACCATTAGATGTCATAATGGGCTTGACATGACCCTAGGCCCCAATTTTTAACCAGATTTCTGATTGTCCAGTCGCCCCTCCCAGGGCTTTACTCTGGAGTTCCTCATTTGGTGGGACACCTGAGGTTAAAAAAGAAAACAACAACAACAACAAAAAATACGGGCTTCTTCCAGCCCACAGAATGACCCCAAACTCCTTGGGCGGGGCCAAAACACCAGAGAGTTAGACTCGTTCATTTCCCATGAAGTCACCCAGAAATTACACGACCATGAGTGACACGATATCCAGAGACAAAAACTTGAGCAGGAGCCTCACACTCGCCCTTCTTTCAAATCCCGAAGAGTTCTCCTCATGGTCTGTAGTTCAGTCCTGCTATACTTATGACCCGAAACATAAGCCGCGTTTGTGTTTTCAGACAACTGTCCAAACAGCCCTGGCCTACACAACCTACAGTCTCAGGCCCCTGGAGCCAAATCTGAGGACTGTACTTGCCCTCTCCAAGGGAATTGTGTGTGCCCATTCCAATGGCCAAAACCCTTCTAATAGGATAAATCTCCAAAGTCCCTGATCCATCTCAATAGTGGTGGCTTCCCAGGATAAACAGGGGCTATCTGAGCCCAACTGAGCACCTACCTGCACTCAGACCCATAGACAGATGTCCCCAGAGGTAAAAAGGAAAGAACAGGCCCCTAGGCACTAATCAGATCCATTGCTTTGGTTTCCAGGCATCTCTCCTCAGAGGCCTGGATTTCAAAAGCAGCATTTAGCTGTTTCTTGACTCACCCATCAGAAAACATCTCATCTACACATGGGAAACTTGCTCGTTGGAGCTGTGTCAAAGCCTCTGTTTAGGAGAACCCTTTAGGGCCCCAGGGCCACAGCTTCATTCCAAGGTCTCCATAGACACAAAAGCACATTAGGACCCATCCCCAGGGGTGTCCACTTCAACTCGGCGTCCTCGGTTGCTCCCCACAGATCCAGGAGATCTAACCTGTCTTGTTGCTAGGAGACAATTGGAATGCGAAGTGGGCTACCCAGCCATCCATCCTTAGAAGCCTGCTCAGAATCATTGGCCTGGAGCCAAACAACAGGTCTCAATTGTCCTGCAGAAGACCCTCTGCAGTTTGGAGCTTCTCAAAACTCCCATCGTGGGAAAACCCCCATGGCCTCGTGATGCCCCCCCATTCATGAAGGGGCCATCAGGGACAGAAACTCCAACCTGAGCGATCGTCTGATCCTCGCCCTGACTTCAGATGCACGAGATCTCGATTCAGGTCTGTAGATTGTGCCTGCCATGGCCTCACCCAGAAACCTAAGCCTAGCCTGTGTTCTCAGACTTTTGTCGTCAGACTACTGGCCCACAAGCCCTCCAGTTTGGCAATCCAGAACTACAATGCAGCACTCTGCCTGCCCTCCAGAAGAAACACATTGTCCACTGGGGCTACCCAGTAACCCCAAATGAGGATCAACCTGCACCGACCTTGGCTGTACCCCAAATACATAGGCTGACCAGGGCACTAATGCCCTTTCTGCCACAGCCTGAGCCTGGATCTCCTGGCCCATCCCTGACAGCTGGCCGCACACTGAGCACATCGGACCCGCCATGGCCTTAGGTCGTCATCTCTTCCCAACCTCGGTTTTCAGGTTCAGAACCTAGACCTTATCTCCAATCACTGCCCAGGGTTGAACGTGATGCAGAAATCAGAACTCCTTCCCCATGGCAAGAAACCTTGTGGTTGGCATGTTGTCCAACCTTCAGTGTAGTTGAAACAATGTGGCCCATGAGCCCCCGCCCATGCTCCCGGGCCACATTGGTCACAAACACATATTGTGACCCTCAGGCTGAGCCCAGTCCTCAAGTTAGGCCACTCAGTGGCTGGATGAAGAGATAGCATATTGGGCTTGCCATGCCCCTAGGCCCCAATTTTTAACCATAGTTCAAGTTTTCCCTTCAGTCTTCCCCACGGCTTGGCTTTGGAATTCCTCTTTTGGTGGGACACCTGAGGTAACAAAACTGAAATGAGTCCTCCCATCCCACAGACTGACGAAAAGCAATTGGGAATCGGGCCAAATCCTCAAAGAGGAAGATTCGTCCATGGCCCATGAGGCCTCCCCGACATTCCACGGCCATCGCTGATACAAAATCCAGAGACAAAAGCCTGAGCAAGCGCCTCAGACTCGCACTTTCTTCATATCCTGAAGAGTTCTTCTCATGGCTTGTAGATCGGGCCTGCCATACCTACGTCCCCAAACCTAAGCTGAGTTTGTGTTTTCAGACTTCTGTTCTCAAAGTTTTGGGCCACACACACTCCAGGCTGGGCCCCTGGAGCCACACATTAGGACCGTGCCTACCAATCCATGGGAATTCTGCCCATTCCATGGTCCAAAATCGCACAAATTTGGAGAAACTTCCAACGTCCCTGAGGCCATCCCAATAGTGTAGGTCGCCCGGAACAAACAAGGGCTGTCTGACACCAGCTGATAATCGACCTCCACTCATACCATAGATGGATGTCCCCAGAGAAGAAGATTGAACCAGACAGGACCCTAGGCCATAATAGGATCCATTGCTTTGGGTTACAGGCATGTGTCCTCACAAGCCTGATTCCAATACGAGCATAGGGGTCTTCCTGAGGCACCCATCAGAAGTCATCTCGTCTCCACAAAGAAACCTGTGCATGGGAGCCATGTCCAAAGCTTAGGAGAGTACTTCAGGGTCCCGGTGCCACCGCCCCATTCCAAGGCCCTCATGGACACAAAAAAACACTAGGGCCCATTTTCAGGAAAGTCCATTTCAACTCAGCCACCCCGGTTGCTCCGGCAGAGCCATCAGATCTAAACTGTCTTGTGGCTAGGAGACAATGGGAATGCGAGGCGGGCTTCCCAGGCATCCATCCGCGAACGGTGATCTGGAGGCATTCCATATGGGATGTCCTTGAGCTGTCCAACAGGTCTTAATTGTCCCGCAGAAGGAATCCTTGAAGGGGGCATCCCACAACTCCCAACGTGGGAAAACCTCAATGGCCTCGAGATTCCGCTCCCTTCATGAAGCGGCCGTCATGCACAGAAAATCCAACCTGAGCCAACGTCTGATCCTCGCCCTGACTTCAGATGCATGAGATATTGGTTCAGATCTGCAGGGGGTACCTGCCGTGCCCTCGCCCTGAAACCCAAGTCTTGCTTGTCTTCTCAGACTTCCGTCCTCACACTCCTGGCCCCGAAGCCCTCAAGTTTGTCAATTCTGGACCCACAATGCAGCACTCTGCCTGCCCTCTAGAAAAAAAATTATTGCCTCATGAGCTGCCCAGGCAACTTAAATGAGGATAAACCTACACAGCACACGATTTTACCCAAATTATATAGTCTAACCTGGGCACTAATGCACTGTCGAGCAAACCTGAGCCCGGACCTCCTGACCAACACTCAGAAAGCTGACCGCACACTGAGCACATAAAACCTGCCATGGCCTTAGGTCATCTTCTCTTCGCTACTTCAGTTTTCAGGCTTCAGAACCGAGACCTTATCTCCAATCAATGCCCAGGGGTGAGTGTGATGCAGAAATCAGAACTCCCCCTTACCCATGGCAGGAACCCTTGTGGTTGGCACGTAGTCCAACGTTCAGTGTAGGAGAAACCAGCATTCACCCTGAGGCCCCGCCCATTCTTGAGTGCGACGAGGGCATACACACGCATTGTGACCCTCAGCATGAGTCCTGTCCTCTAGTAAGTCCTCTCAGTGGCTGGATCATTAGATGTCATAATGGGCTTGACATGTCCCGAGCCCCAATTTTACCCAGATTTCTGATTGTCCAGTCGCCCCTCTCCAGGGCTCTACTCTGGAATCCCTCATTTGGTGGGACACCAGAGGTTAATAAAGAAAACAACAACAACAAAAAAAAAAACAACGGACTTCTTCCAGCCCACAGAATGACCCCAAACTCTTTGGACGGGGCCAAACACCAGAGAGTAAGACTCGTCCATTTCCCATGAAGTCACCCAGAAATTCCACGACCATGAGTGACACGATATCCAGAGACAAAAACTTGAGCAGGAGCCTCACACGCGCCCTTCTTTCAAATCCCGAAGAGTTCTCCTCATGGTCTGTAGGTCAGTCCTGCCATACCTATGACCCGAAACATAAGCCGAGTTTGTGTTTTCAGACAACTGTCCAAACAGCCCTGGCCTACACAACCTACAGGCTCAGGCCCCTGGAGCCAAACCTGAGGACTGTACTTGCCCTCTCCAAGGGAATAGTGTGTGCCCATTCCAATGGCCAGAACCCTTCTAATAGGATACACCTCTAAAGTCCCTGATCCATCTCAATAGTGGTGGCTTCCCAGGAAATCAGGGGCAATCTGAGCCCAACTGAGCACCTACCTGCACTCAGACCCATAGACAGATGTCCCAGAGGTAAAAAGGAAAGAACAGGCCCCTAGGCACTAATCAGATCCATTGCTTTGGTTTCCAGGCATCTCTCCTCAGAGGCCTGGATTTCAAAAGCAGCATATAGCTGTTGCTTGACTCACCCAGCAGAAAACATCTCATCTACACATGGGAAACTTGCACGTTGGAGCTGTGTCAAAGCCTCTGTTTAGGAGAAGCCTTTAGGGCCCCAGGGCCACCGCTTCATTCCAAGGTCTCCATAGACACAAAAGCACATTAGGAAACATCCCCAGGGGTGTCCACTTCAACTCAGCGTCCTCGGTTGCTCCCCACAGATCCAGGAGATCTAACCTGTCTTGTTGCTAGGAGACAATTGGAATGCGAGGTGGGCTACCCAGACATCCATCCTTAGAACCCTGCTCAGTATCATTGGCCTGGAGCCAAACAACAGGTCTCAATTGTCCTGCAGAACACTCTCTGCAGTTTGGAGCTTCTCACAACTCCCATCGTGGGAAAACCCCCATGGCCTCGTGATGCCCCCCCATTCATGAAGGGGCCATCAGGGACAGAAACTCCAACCTGAGCATCGTCTGATTCCCGCCCTGACTTCAGATGCACGAGATCTCGATTTAGGTCTGTAGATTGTGCCTGCCATGGCCTCACCCAGAAACCTAAGCCTAGCTTGTGTTCTCAGACTTTGGTCGTCAGACTACTGGCCCACAAGCCCTCCAGTTTGGCAATCCAGAACTACAATGCAGCACTCTGCCGGCCCTCCAGAAGAAAAACATTGCCCTCTGGGGCTACCCAGTAACCCAAAATGAAAATCAACCTGCACTGACCTTGCCTGTACCCCAAATACATAGGCAGACCTGGGTACTAATGCCCTTTCTGACACAGCCTGAGCCTGGACCCCTTGCCCCTCCCAGACAGCTGGCCGCACACTGACCACATCGAGTCGCCATGGCCTTAGGGCGTCATCTCTTCCCAACCTCGGTTTTCAGGTTTCAGAACCTAGATATTATCTCCAATCACTGCCCAGGGTTATAGGTGATGCAGAAACCAGAACTCCTTCCCCATGGCAAGAAACCTTGTGGTTGGCATGTTGTCCAACGTTCAGTGTAGTTGAAAGCAGTGAGGCCCATGAGGCCCCGCCCATGCTCGCGGGCCACATTGGTCACAAACACACATTGTGACCCTCAGGCTGAGCCCAGTCCTCAAGTAAGGCCACTCAGTGGCTGGATGAAGAGATAGCATATTGGGCTTGCGATGCCCCTAGGCCCCAATTTTTAACCATAGTTTGCGTTGTCCCTTCAATCTTCCCCACGGCTTGGCTTTGTAATTCCTCTTTTGGTGGGACACCTGAGGTAACAAAACTGAAATGAGTACTCCCATCCCACAGATTGACGAAAAGCAATTGGGATCAGGCCAAATCCTCAGAGAGGAATATTCGTCCTTGGCCCATGAGGCCTCCCCGACATTCCACGGCCATCGCTGATACAAAATCTAGTGACAAAAGCCTGAGCAAGCGCCTCAGACTCGCACTTTCTTCATATCCTGAAGAGTTCTTCTCATGGTTTGTAGATCGGGCCTGCCATACCTACGTCCCCAAACCTAAGCTGAGTTTGTGTTTTCAGACTTCTGTCCTCAAATTCCTGGGCAACACACCCTCCAGGCTGGGCCCCTGGAGCCACACTTTAGGACTGTGCCTACCAATCCATGGGATTTCTGCCCATTCCATGGTCCAAAATTGTACAAATTAGGAGAAACCTCCAAAATCTCTGAGGCCATCCCAATAGTGTAGGTCGCCCGGAACAAACAAGGGCTGTCTGACACGAGCTGATAATCGACCTCCACTCATACCATTGATGGATGTCCCCAGAGAAGAAATTGAACCAGACAGGACCCTAGGCCATAATAGGATCTATTGCTTTGGGTTACAGGCATGTGTCCTCAAAAGCCTGATTCCAATACGAGCATAGGTGTTTTCCTGAGGCACCCATCAGAACTCATCTCGTCTCCACAAGGAAACCTGTGCATGGGAGCAATGTCCAAAGCTTAGGAGAGTACTTCAGGGTCCCGGTGCCACTGCCCCATTCCAAGGCCCTCATGGACACAAAAACACATTAGGACCCATCCTCAGGATAGTCCATTTCAAATCAGGCACCCCGGTTGCTCCGGCAGAGCCATCAGATCTAAACTGTCTTGTTGCTAGGAGACAATTGGAATGCGAGGCGGGCTTCCCAGGCATCCATCCGCGAACGGTGCTCTGGAGTCATTCCATATGGGATGACCTGGAGCTGTCCAAAAGTTCTCAATTGTCCCGCAGACGGAATCCTTGAAGGGGGCAACCCACAACTCCCAACGTGGGAAAACCTCAATGGCCTCGAGATTCCGCTCCCTTCATGAAGCGGCCGTCATGCACAGAAAATCCAACCTGAGCCAACGTCTGATCCTCACCCTGACATCAGATGCATGAGATATTGGTTCAGATCTGCAGGGGGTACCTGCCGTGCCCTCGCCCTGAAACCCAAGTCTAGCTTGTCTTCTCAGACTTCCGTCCTCACACTCCTGGCCCCGAAGCCCTCAAGTTTGGCAATTCCGGACCCACAATGCAGCACTCTGCCTGCCCTCTAGAAAAAAAATTATTGCCTCATGAGCTGCCCAGGCAACTTAAATGAGGATAAACCTACACAGCACTCGACTTTACCCAAATTATATAGTCTAACCTGGGCAATAATGCACTGTCCAACACAACCTGAGCCCGGACCTCCTGACCAACACAAAGAAAGCTGACCGCACACTGAGCACATAAATCCCGCCATGGCCTTAGGTCATCATCTCTTCGCTACCTCAGTTTTCAAGTTTCAGAACCGAGACCTTATCTCCAATCACTGTCCAGGGGTGAGTGTGATGCAGAAATCAGAACTCCTCCTTACCCATGGCAAGAACCCTTGTGGTTGGCACGTTGTCCAACGTTCAGTGTAGGAGAAACCAGCATTCACCCTGAGGCCCCGCCCATTCTCGAGTGTGACGATGGCATACACACGCATTGTGACCCTCAGCATGAGTCCTGTGCTCTAGTAAGTCCTCTCAGTGGCTGGACCATTAGATGTCATAATGGGCTTGACATGACCCTAGGCCCCAATTTTTAACCAGATTTCTGATTGTCCAGTCGCCCCTCCCAGGGCTTTACTCTGGAGTTCCTCATTTGGTGGGACACCTGAGGTTAAAAAAGAAAACAACAACAACAACAAAAAATACGGGCTTCTTCCAGCCCACAGAATGACCCCAAACTCCTTGGGCGGGGCCAAAACACCAGAGAGTTAGACTCGTTCATTTCCCATGAAGTCACCCAGAAATTACACGACCATGAGTGACACGATATCCAGAGACAAAAACTTGAGCAGGAGCCTCACACTCGCCCTTCTTTCAAATCCCGAAGAGTTCTCCTCATGGTCTGTAGTTCAGTCCTGCTATACTTATGACCCGAAACATAAGCCGCGTTTGTGTTTTCAGACAACTGTCCAAACAGCCCTGGCCTACACAACCTACAGTCTCAGGCCCCTGGAGCCAAATCTGAGGACTGTACTTGCCCTCTCCAAGGGAATTGTGTGTGCCCATTCCAATGGCCAAAACCCTTCTAATAGGATAAATCTCCAAAGTCCCTGATCCATCTCAATAGTGGTGGCTTCCCAGGATAAACAGGGGCTATCTGAGCCCAACTGAGCACCTACCTGCACTCAGACCCATAGACAGATGTCCCCAGAGGTAAAAAGGAAAGAACAGGCCCCTAGGCACTAATCAGATCCATTGCTTTGGTTTCCAGGCATCTCTCCTCAGAGGCCTGGATTTCAAAAGCAGCATTTAGCTGTTTCTTGACTCACCCATCAGAAAACATCTCATCTACACATGGGAAACTTGCTCGTTGGAGCTGTGTCAAAGCCTCTGTTTAGGAGAACCCTTTAGGGCCCCAGGGCCACAGCTTCATTCCAAGGTCTCCATAGACACAAAAGCACATTAGGACCCATCCCCAGGGGTGTCCACTTCAACTCGGCGTCCTCGGTTGCTCCCCACAGATCCAGGAGATCTAACCTGTCTTGTTGCTAGGAGACAATTGGAATGCGAAGTGGGCTACCCAGCCATCCATCCTTAGAAGCCTGCTCAGAATCATTGGCCTGGAGCCAAACAACAGGTCTCAATTGTCCTGCAGAAGACCCTCTGCAGTTTGGAGCTTCTCAAAACTCCCATCGTGGGAAAACCCCCATGGCCTCGTGATGCCCCCCCATTCATGAAGGGGCCATCAGGGACAGAAACTCCAACCTGAGCGATCGTCTGATCCTCGCCCTGACTTCAGATGCACGAGATCTCGATTCAGGTCTGTAGATTGTGCCTGCCATGGCCTCACCCAGAAACCTAAGCCTAGCCTGTGTTCTCAGACTTTTGTCGTCAGACTACTGGCCCACAAGCCCTCCAGTTTGGCAATCCAGAACTACAATGCAGCACTCTGCCTGCCCTCCAGAAGAAACACATTGTCCACTGGGGCTACCCAGTAACCCCAAATGAGGATCAACCTGCACCGACCTTGGCTGTACCCCAAATACATAGGCTGACCAGGGCACTAATGCCCTTTCTGCCACAGCCTGAGCCTGGATCTCCTGGCCCATCCCTGACAGCTGGCCGCACACTGAGCACATCGGACCCGCCATGGCCTTAGGTCGTCATCTCTTCCCAACCTCGGTTTTCAGGTTCAGAACCTAGACCTTATCTCCAATCACTGCCCAGGGTTGAACGTGATGCAGAAATCAGAACTCCTTCCCCATGGCAAGAAACCTTGTGGTTGGCATGTTGTCCAACCTTCAGTGTAGTTGAAACAATGTGGCCCATGAGCCCCCGCCCATGCTCCCGGGCCACATTGGTCACAAACACATATTGTGACCCTCAGGCTGAGCCCAGTCCTCAAGTTAGGCCACTCAGTGGCTGGATGAAGAGATAGCATATTGGGCTTGCCATGCCCCTAGGCCCCAATTTTTAACCATAGTTCAAGTTTTCCCTTCAGTCTTCCCCACGGCTTGGCTTTGGAATTCCTCTTTTGGTGGGACACCTGAGGTAACAAAACTGAAATGAGTCCTCCCATCCCACAGACTGACGAAAAGCAATTGGGAATCGGGCCAAATCCTCAAAGAGGAAGATTCGTCCATGGCCCATGAGGCCTCCCCGACATTCCACGGCCATCGCTGATACAAAATCCAGAGACAAAAGCCTGAGCAAGCGCCTCAGAATCGCACTTTCTTCATATCCTGAAGAGTTCTTCTCATGGCTTGTAGATCGGGCCTGCCATACCTACGTCCCCAAACCTAAGCTGAGTTTGTGTTTTCAGACTTCTGTTCTCAAAGTTTTGGGCCACACACACTCCAGGCTGGGCCCCTGGAGCCACACATTAGGACCGTGCCTACCAATCCATGGGAATTCTGCCCATTCCATGGTCCAAAATCGCACAAATTTGGAGAAACTTCCAACGTCCCTGAGGCCATCCCAATAGTGTAGGTCGCCCGGAACAAACAAGGGCTGTCTGACACCAGCTGATAATCGACCTCCACTCATACCATAGATGGATGTCCCCAGAGAAGAAGATTGAACCAGACAGGACCCTAGGCCATAATAGGATCCATTGCTTTGGGTTACAGGCATGTGTCCTCACAAGCCTGATTCCAATACGAGCATAGGGGTCTTCCTGAGGCACCCATCAGAAGTCATCTCGTCTCCACAAAGAAACCTGTGCATGGGAGCCATGTCCAAAGCTTAGGAGAGTACTTCAGGGTCCCGGTGCCACCGCCCCATTCCAAGGCCCTCATGGACACAAAAAAACACTAGGGCCCATTTTCAGGAAAGTCCATTTCAACTCAGCCACCCCGGTTGCTCCGGCAGAGCCATCAGATCTAAACTGTCTTGTGGCTAGGAGACAATGGGAATGCGAGGCGGGCTTCCCAGGCATCCATCCGCGAACGGTGATCTGGAGGCATTCCATATGGGATGTCCTTGAGCTGTCCAACAGGTCTTAATTGTCCCGCAGAAGGAATCCTTGAAGGGGGCATCCCACAACTCCCAACGTGGGAAAACCTCAATGGCCTCGAGATTCCGCTCCCTTCATGAAGCGGCCGTCATGCACAGAAAATCCAACCTGAGCCAACGTCTGATCCTCGCCCTGACTTCAGATGCATGAGATATTGGTTCAGATCTGCAGGGGGTACCTGCCGTGCCCTCGCCCTGAAACCCAAGTCTTGCTTGTCTTCTCAGACTTCCGTCCTCACACTCCTGGCCCCGAAGCCCTCAAGTTTGTCAATTCTGGACCCACAATGCAGCACTCTGCCTGCCCTCTAGAAAAAAAATTATTGCCTCATGAGCTGCCCAGGCAACTTAAATGAGGATAAACCTACACAGCACACGATTTTACCCAAATTATATAGTCTAACCTGGGCACTAATGCACTGTCGAGCAAACCTGAGCCCGGACCTCCTGACCAACACTCAGAAAGCTGACCGCACACTGAGCACATAAAACCTGCCATGGCCTTAGGTCATCTTCTCTTCGCTACTTCAGTTTTCAGGCTTCAGAACCGAGACCTTATCTCCAATCAATGCCCAGGGGTGAGTGTGATGCAGAAATCAGAACTCCCCTTACCCATGGCAGGAACCCTTGTGGTTGGCACGTAGTCCAACGTTCAGTGTAGGAGAAACCAGCATTCACCCTGAGGCCCCGCCCATTCTTGAGTGCGACGAGGGCATACACACGCATTGTGACCCTCAGCATGAGTCCTGTCCTCTAGTAAGTCCTCTCAGTGGCTGGATCATTAGATGTCATAATGGGCTTGACATGTCCCGAGCCCCAATTTTACCCAGATTTCTGATTGTCCAGTCGCCCCTCTCCAGGGCTCTACTCTGGAATCCCTCATTTGGTGGGACACCAGAGGTTAATAAAGAAAACAACAACAACAAAAAAAAAAACAACGGACTTCTTCCAGCCCACAGAATGACCCCAAACTCTTTGGACGGGGCCAAACACCAGAGAGTAAGACTCGTCCATTTCCCATGAAGTCACCCAGAAATTCCACGACCATGAGTGACACGATATCCAGAGACAAAAACTTGAGCAGGAGCCTCACACGCGCCCTTCTTTCAAATCCCGAAGAGTTCTCCTCATGGTCTGTAGGTCAGTCCTGCCATACCTATGACCCGAAACATAAGCCGAGTTTGTGTTTTCAGACAACTGTCCAAACAGCCCTGGCCTACACAACCTACAGGCTCAGGCCCCTGGAGCCAAACCTGAGGACTGTACTTGCCCTCTCCAAGGGAATAGTGTGTGCCCATTCCAATGGCCAGAACCCTTCTAATAGGATACACCTCTAAAGTCCCTGATCCATCTCAATAGTGGTGGCTTCCCAGGAAATCAGGGGCAATCTGAGCCCAACTGAGCACCTACCTGCACTCAGACCCATAGACAGATGTCCCAGAGGTAAAAAGGAAAGAACAGGCCCCTAGGCACTAATCAGATCCATTGCTTTGGTTTCCAGGCATCTCTCCTCAGAGGCCTGGATTTCAAAAGCAGCATATAGCTGTTGCTTGACTCACCCAGCAGAAAACATCTCATCTACACATGGGAAACTTGCACGTTGGAGCTGTGTCAAAGCCTCTGTTTAGGAGAAGCCTTTAGGGCCCCAGGGCCACCGCTTCATTCCAAGGTCTCCATAGACACAAAAGCACATTAGGAAACATCCCCAGGGGTGTCCACTTCAACTCAGCGTCCTCGGTTGCTCCCCACAGATCCAGGAGATCTAACCTGTCTTGTTGCTAGGAGACAATTGGAATGCGAGGTGGGCTACCCAGACATCCATCCTTAGAACCCTGCTCAGTATCATTGGCCTGGAGCCAAACAACAGGTCTCAATTGTCCTGCAGAACACTCTCTGCAGTTTGGAGCTTCTCACAACTCCCATCGTGGGAAAACCCCCATGGCCTCGTGATGCCCCCCCATTCATGAAGGGGCCATCAGGGACAGAAACTCCAACCTGAGCATCGTCTGATTCCCGCCCTGACTTCAGATGCACGAGATCTCGATTTAGGTCTGTAGATTGTGCCTGCCATGGCCTCACCCAGAAACCTAAGCCTAGCTTGTGTTCTCAGACTTTGGTCGTCAGACTACTGGCCCACAAGCCCTCCAGTTTGGCAATCCAGAACTACAATGCAGCACTCTGCCGGCCCTCCAGAAGAAAAACATTGCCCTCTGGGGCTACCCAGTAACCCAAAATGAAAATCAACCTG